>NW_013665755.1:169663-185926 GCF_000517525.1 Limulus polyphemus
ACCTAAAGTTTTTCTTCATTACCCATTCAAGCCGTCTCCAGCGATTATTAGTCTCAAAGTGGGTTCCTCGTCATCGAAATTAAAGTCAACTTATTTCAAATATGTAATAACCATTTTGAAATTAGGGATAAAGGATAGGCTATTCTGTTTTTTTCGGCTTGGAAATCTGGTCACCCTACATTGAATGGAAAATATGTAAATTGGAATATACTAAATAACGCAGCGAGATTACTGAAAGACTGCTTGGTGTAACCATTCTTATATGTTCATGTCCTTACTGTAAGTTTTTGAACTATAGTCTATTGCACTATTATATTTGAAAGCAATTTTATTACATAAGTTGTTTAAGATTTTATGAATATTTAAATGCACAACTTGTACAATAAATAAAATCTTGATGTTTTATTAACTCCAAACTAATTTTAAATAAAACTATTATTTTGATCATAACCGAAACTGAAACCCAAAATGTCAAGCAAGTTTTGCTATCGGTCTCTAGTGTCCAACTTTAATGTCCTTCAGACAATGATACGACATCTACTACAACACTAAAATTAAAGTACTGCAATTCAAAACGTGCTTGTAAGTATTAGGGTATTTTTATTGTTGTATATTAGATAAATAATTTCCAATATGCATAGTAGCCTTGTCGTATTCTAACCTAAAGTAATCATTATCAAAGTACTGTTTGCTTGTTTGTGAATTTCGCACAAAGCTACACAATGGGCTATTTGTGCCGTGCCCACCACGGGTATCGAAACCCAGTTTCAAGCGTTATATGCCGTCAGACTTACCACTGAGCCACTGGGGGCATTAATTATTAGTAGATGTTCCTAATTCTCGTCTAGAATATATTTTGAAGTCTGTGAAAAGATGAATGAATTTACATTTTTGAAATGATATGAAATCATACCTTTTATAACAATTTCTAGTATAATTTATTTAATTTTCACTATATTCCTCATGGGTTAAGAAAAGAAATAGAACTAAAACTTCTACTAAAAGTGCCAGTGATTTAGAAACAACAATAATTTATCCATTGTATATAGGTTACGCATCTGTCATAACAGCTTGTAAGCATAGTTGTTGAATGAGTTATACATTATAAATAATTTTTCTTATGGTTTCTATCAAAGCTGGCTTACATAAAATATATTACGGATAATATACACTATGTTATAGAAAAGCACGTAAGTTTACAAAAAAACCAAAAACATTTGATACACGTAGAGTGACATGAGTAGTTTTTAGTAACTTTTATTTCGAAAACCAACACGATTCATGTGCAAATTAAATTAATACATAATGAGAAGCCCACCAAACGGTATTTTTTGTAATAAAATAACTTGGCTCTTATTGATGGAGGACTTGGTGACAAACTTCACGGATATAGAAACACTAATACTAATTAATACTTTTTACCGAATACTAGTTGGGCTTCCATGAAGAGTTTTATCATTTTGTAACACAGTTATTGAGTTAAGCCTAAAATGAAACTATATCTTTACTTGCCATCTTCTTTCAATAGCTCTTAAGCAGTTTCAAAGAATGTTATTGCTAGTTTTCTCATTAGGAATGTTCTCTGAATTATATTTACTACATAAAGTTATTTGATGTAATATGCTTGAATAAGAGTTCACGGTCACGTGACCTTGTAAAACAATTTTAGTTAGCAAAGTAAAAGAAAACAATCTGTGAATAAGTTGGTTTCATTGGCCTACCTTACATTTCACACACACACACACACACAAATTCACGTATTATGATGTAAACTTAACATCGTACTTAAACTAAATATTCTTAATAATTTTTATTAAAACTTTAAATTTGTGCTTAAGCACACATAACATTCTTTTAGTCTGTTGACTTAAACTTTAAAGCTGATCCCGTACATAATGTCCCCCCCCCCCGAAAATATTTCTGTGGGCGCCCATGTCCCCATACTTTACTGTAGTTGTTGTACGTAAACGGAAGTATACCTTTTGCTGACCAATCAGTGTTCAGCTATGTATTTAGTTGTACATAGTGTAGTTGTCATAGTACATAGTACTTGCATTCCGTACATATATGCAAGTATTCTCAATTTATTAGTATCCGTATTTATATTTTTATGCAAAACTAATAAGGGTATCGGTCACCATCTTTAATTTTAAACTATCGAACAGAGGGAAGGCAGCACACTTTAACCAATCATTCAAGTTTAAAATATCATAGTAATAAATGTTAGGTTGTTACTAGTGTCATTCTTAAAACGCACCCACAGCGTAGAGTGCGTGGAATATTTTGCGGTGTTACACGAATCTGAGACCGACTTAGCAATGCCGAAATCCACGTACTACCACAGGGGAACTCGCGTTCAGGCGAGTATGATAAAACTGAAAATACTTAAAGAATTTATAGTGTACGAATGAATGTACGCAAGTTTGATAACGAGGTACCCACTTTTAGACAACTTGATGATAAAGTTGGGTACCTAATGATGACATACGCTTGTCAGAACGTCGTGCAAAAGCTACACAATGGGCTATCTATGCTCTGCCCTCCACTGGTATCGAAACTCGGACTCTAGCGTTGCAAGCCCGCAGACATGCCGCTGTGGGGCTTGTTACATGTAATAGTTTCATTCGTTAACTATCCTCTCCAAACTGTATAATCTACATAATGTGCGTTACACTTCTTGTGTAAGTTATTGCAATAGTAGTTTATATTAATTCTTTGAAACATTTTCTACGAAACCACATTTTATTCTATCACAACATTTATCTTTCGTGCTTTCAATATTTCTAATCCACTATATTTGGTTACATTAGTTTTATTAACAAGTGTAACCTAGTTTGTTATCCTAAATATAGAAAAAAAAAGTAGGTCATGAATATGATGACGTGCAATTATCAACTCCAGATTTGTGAATCTAGAATGCGTTCTAGTAGCTGTTAACTTCTATCCAAGTCTGTCCAGCAAACAAGTCGCTGACCTGGTTACCAAGAAGTCTCAATATTGTTCTCGCTTCTGACATAGAACGGCATCAGGACGGAACATAATAGCATTGTTAAAAGAAGACCCGGAATTTGCTGCACATTCATACAAGACTTAAATCTTGTCATAATGATACAGTTGGGCTAAGCCTTCTTATCAATTTCTTCGTTACAGAAAAAAGGATGACGAAAAACCAGTTTTAAAGTAAATATCTTTAACAAACTTTTTTTTTAATGCAACTCTTTTCAACTGGAACTATATTAAAACGATTTAAACAATGAACACTAAAAATCAGGTTACTCAGTGAGATATTACATTTAGTTTGAATACTGTTTCTGACACTCATGGAATCTTCAGTTATGTACGACTGTTTTTAACACTTTCTACTTAATTTTTGGATACCTTTGAAGTATCGCTATTACGTCCTGAAAAAACAAATACTAATAACGTTCCATTTAAACTTAATATACATGTTTAAAATATCAGAGTACTACACAAAGTAATAAATGTTAGGTTGTTATTACTGGTCTTTCAACACAAATGTTGACGAAGATTTTAATTTTTTTATAAGCATTCTGACAACTGCAACTGATAACAATCAAAGTCACCTTGAGTACAAGTAATTCTTTTTTTCTCTCGTCACCAAATATTTTTGAGTCGTCATCCATATATTTTTAGTGAACGTGTGATATTCTATATGTTACCTTATTAATAACAATGATTTAATTTTTCTCTACAGATGCTATTATTCATTGTTTGACTGTTTGAACACAAATAATAAATTATACGATTCATACCACGATCTGGATTACAACCTCCCAGACCTTGCATCAGAACAGAAGAGAAACTTAATATTTAGTGATTACTGTTAGAACTGTGCTGGAAGAAATTCTCAAACGAATGAATACATTACATTTAGCTTAGGAAAAACCATGGATTTATCAGGTCCAACCCTTAATTTCCGTAAACTGTTCCATGTGCTCGTCTGTAAAAATTATTAGATAAGTCACTGAAATTCTGTGTGAATATTTCTTTTATATAAAAAACTAACTGGGTACTTCTCACTTTACATTACAAATAATATTTGCCTATACAATATATATATATAATCATCATAACTTTGAAAATATAGTTCTTGGTTGTTTTTATGCCCTATCTGCCTTACTAAAAACATAATACTAAAAAGTCTTGCACATGCAAAACATAAGTTGAACTAGACTCTTCACTCAGATGTTACTAACTTTACCAATGTTGGATGTAACATGTTTGTAAAAAGCTTTGTTAGGTGTTTAAATTGTTATTGATCTTTTGACAAGTTCACTTTCTTACAGTAAATGCTACTAACACACATTAAATGGTCTTTAAAAATCTAATACATTCATGGATGTTCAGTACTAGATCATCTGTCACACATGTGCACCCTTCTACAATAGTTGAAATAGTTTATTTTTAAATATCCAATGGGTTCATCATATATACTTGACATGCTCACTGCTGCATAATGCTTGAATATTTCAGTATAACACAAGAAAAAAATTGTTATTTAATAACTACATTCTACCATATTAAAATATTTCACATTGATGTTTTTTTTTTTGCAAAAATAGCTAAATGGAGTTTACTAAGTGGTTAGTTTGTTAAAACAGTACCAAATCAACACTAAGTAATTACCAAACTGTTCATAGCCCATTTCCACATGATTGTTGCGTAGTCTCATTTCCAAAGCAGTCTTGCCAAAAGAACAAAAAATAAAATATAAACAGATACAGTTTATGTGAAGTCAATAATTTTTGACAGTTGTTAATTCTATTTGAAATACTTGACATACTAAATATTAAATTTATTTAATAAAGTGTATAATATGATACAAGAGCACAAGATTTACAAAACAGATTCTAAAATCTTAGTTGTGTCAAAAAAACCCGCAATTCATCAAACCATTGGGAATTTCAACATTAGAAAAGTCCAAGTTAAGATTAAATGAAAAGACACACTGCATCATAAGGATCTTTCTCTTCCATAACTGGCCATCACAATAAAACAGCTGCATTCTTCTCTTTTCACCTTTTCTTATTGGTCAATGTCTTTCAGGTCATCAGGAAGAGGAGTTTTGGGATGTTTATTTTCAAAATGTTGCTTATAAGTTTTGGGATCTGGCATCCGAGCCTTTGTAAAAAGTCAAATATCAATAATAAAATTATTAACCTCAATACTAAAATGTTATCAAATATCTTAAACATTCAATAATGGGCAAAAAACCTGACACGTTTAGTTTTCCTCACACCACCATTTTTATCCAATCCAACTGGTGCTACACTGATTATAAAAATGTATACAAAGTTTTTACTAACATTTATGTAACTTCACAAATTTTAAAGGTTGGTGACAGAAAAATATAACTTAAACTTGTAATTTTTATTTGCAACATGAACTGGCTTTTAGTAAGAATACAGACATAAACTTCAAAAATTCTCTTATAACATTTAAAAAATCTTAATTGTTCAGCAGGACTTTGCAATTACAACTTACTAATCACTCTTATTTACAGCTTTGAAATTTGTAACAGTGGACAGTTTTCTAATTTTTTACTGATGTTTATGTGTTCCAATGTGCAATCCAATACAGTTATAAAAATTACTTTTAGAAATGATAGACAATTCTACTTTATATTTGCTTACCTGCAAAATTACACAAATAGCAACTTTTTGGAATAATATTTCCCCTAAAGTAAACTTCAGAAAATTAATCTATCTATGAAATTTAATGATCAGAATATACTTTAGGCTTCCAAATGTTATTATAGAACTACGAGTACACACACACATATATATATATATATATATATCAACATAAACTTAAAACAAAATTCAACAACTAACATCTAACTTGGGACTCAGCAACATTTTATATTCAGTATTACTTATCAATATTCAAAATTTAAGACCCTCTGCACATGTCAACAGTGTTTTTTAAATTTAGGTTACAATGTTATAACTTTATGATATGTGTACTGTGATTAACTGGTTAGTAGTTTATAATAATATTTAAATATGGTATATTAACACTGTAATAAAGTAGTAGTTATGAATAATCCACTAATACATGTTTAACTTTTAATCATCAATAATTATGAGAATGAGATCAAAGGACATAAGAAAATTTCATTACACAATTATACCCCATATTGTAAACTTGAAATTTTTCTCTTTTATTTCAATTATACTTAATTAAAAGAAAAATGTTTTTTTTCTTTCTTTCTTGTAAAAAAAAATATACTTTTTATATTTCTTTTTCTGTGAACTAGTGTGGCATATGGTGGCACCCATACCTTGGGTTGCCAACCACTGATCTAACTTGTATTTCAGTTTATGTTAACTGCTTATGAAAATAATAATACAGTGAAACCCCGATTTAACACGAATTCGGATATAATGTGATGGGTCCTTAACTCTTTTGACACGGGCTCGGTCCCTGGAACCGACCTTGTAACCATAACCTCGAAATAGTTTACATACTAATAACTTTTAATATTTTAAGTGTAGCTTTACAAAATTTTGTAGACTTATAGTAAACATTAGAAGCCTTTTGCACACAAAAAATCAAATTTTTTAATGAAGTATGTTTACTTCAATTTGTCCATGAAAATATTGATTCTTTTTTTTACTAGTCTGAGTACAAAGTGATTCTCATGTCAAAATTGAAAATACTTTTTGTCATCTAAAAAATCTCAAATTTCCTTTGTGTAATCCTAAAACCTCCTAAATGCATTTCAAACGTTTTTTTTTTCACTAAATCCTTCAACAACGCTTGAAGCCTATCTGAAAAGCCTGAACATGAAGGAAGTTTGCCACTTTGGTGGGAAGGTCTGGGCAGCAGTCAGCTCGTCGTGTATAGAGAAATGCTGGGAGAAGGGTCTGGGGCTAGCCTTTTCATCATGGCAATTCACCACGGAGGATGATGATGACAAGACAGATTTGTACGGCTTCACAGAAGAAGATGTGCTTGAGGCAAAGAAGCTGTCTGAATGGAGCAAAGAAGAGCTACACCAGTGGCACTGTGTTAACGACGAATGCCCAACATATGAGCACTTGATGGATGCCGAGATCGTCCTTAATTTAACTATACCACCAACGGAGGCAAGTACACCAGTTCTCGAGCCACAAGAAGAGGATAATGAAGAGCCTCCATCACCACCACCAAAAGAGGCTAGCCGCCATTGGCTGGAGACTCAGGAGGTGGACCACATAAAAATCCTCCAACTCAGAAGCATTCTAAATTTCGCTTGCAGCCAGAGACAAGCTATGTTCAAGCAAGACACACTCGATCAGTTTTTTACAAAATAAACTGCAAATGATGACTGCTAATGTTCTTGAATGTTTTTATTTGTTGTTTCGTTTATTAAAAAGCCTACTAAAAATAATTTGTGTTTTAATTTCTACTGTGACAACAACGATTCATTCTCAAAATTCTATAATTCAGAGGTAAATTACTTGCCAGAAAGGGAACATCATAAAACTAATCAAAGAGGGCAAAAATAGAGGTGTTTTACAATGTTAGGTCAACATTGTGTTAGTTTGAACAGTGATTTTCTTGAACCCCGATTTAGCGCAACCCCGCTTGTTTCACGATGACATTTTATGGACCCCAACAATCGCGTTATAATGGGGCTACACTATATTAGAAACCTATATTTATCACTGTCTTATAAAAAATTCAAAGCCTACTACCCAACTACATGCATAATTAAAATATTTTTTTGCTATGAAACAGTATAACTAGAAAACAAAGTACACATATGCAGGATGTAGAAGTATAGTCATATCGTTTCCAACATTTATGTAAAAATTCATGCTCCACATCTAACAGTAGTAAGCATTATGTGTGAAATGGTCAAACATGTTTTAAGCAATACTGTTTCAATACCTTACAAACTGTACAGGTATGTATCAAGGCTTTTTGAGCTGCTGTCTTTTGATCATGACCTTGCTGTTTCTTAATTTCTTGTTGTCTCTTTTGGTTCTTCTGCTGAGACTGGATCTTCTGATGTCCTCTAGCCATTTTTATTTTGAAAATCTGAAAACAAACAATAGCAGGATTTATTAAAATTCTCATGTATTTTACTGAAACTAATAATAATAAGGCTCTAAGTCACTATAGAACTACCTTATAAATTTGAGTTATGAAATCCACTTCTCTAGTCGAGCTTAGTTTCCAACAGCTATTACTTTCTAAACATTTTTTGTGTTATCAATGATGAAAGATAACTATTCAACCATACTTGTTTTATTTTTCAATTTTCAAATAAGAGTTTAGTTTTCATTTAACATTCCACAAAGTAAACATTAAAAAATGTTGTTAATAATTTACAAAAAAAAAAAAAGAGATGTTTTACTTTGTAAAATCTCATCTAACCTTACATGTATTAACTAGTTGTTAATTTACATTGTCATATTTTGGTCAATAGTGTCTGCTGCATTGTTACAAGTATAACTGAATTTGGAAGTAGGCAATATGAAGAAAATTCCACACATTCAAGTTCTTAATATATAATGATATATACCTTAATTTTGGTTTTGTGCTAATTTTGAGCAATAATTATTAAAACAAAATTTTCTATCATAAGTACAAAATAAGAGTTCAACAACGTAAAAATAGACAATTTAATGTCCTTTAAAATTTACGTTTTAAAAACTAAATAATTAGAATAAGAATTTAAGGCCTGTAAAAAATAAATATGGAATATAATACAATACATGAAAACATGATAAAAGTTTAAAAAAATCATACTTTTTATTTATAATCAGTTATATACCTGATTTTATTTCAATCAAGCAACAATGATTTACTTAGAAATATTTTTAAGACAAAAATAATTCCACATTTGTAGTAACCTACATCTACCTATCAATAATGTTAAATAATGAGTTAAGAGAAAATATTAATCATTAGAAAGAGCCTTATAAATTTTGAAAATAAATTTCATAACACACTGGGTAAGAGAATTTAAAAAATTTACTGGAAAAAAAATTAGACAAACAAAAAAGAATAAACCAAAAGTGATAAGAAAAAACAGTATATTATATAGTTGCAAGTAATTGCTTTTTCAGCGTATGTAAACAAAATGTAGTCCACATTCAAGTAGCATGAAAAAGGTATTAAAGTAAATTTCAAAGAAAAGAACAAAACCTAAGCACTTTCTAATAGTCAACTATTCAAAATCACTCAAGTTTTGGGTGTTTTTTTAAAGCATTGCATCTTTTGTTTGTGGTCCTGTGTGCTAACTTTTATACGAAAAGGTATTAATTAAAGTAATATGTAATTGGCCATATATTATGATTTTTGCTAATAATATGACTAACGTAAAGATGTTAAAGTACTTTTCAAGTAAAGATCTGTTTACAGAAAAGAAAAAAAAAATTAAATCAACAAACAGATGTTCAAAAATAGCTGATTAAGGCTTGTGTTTTCTTCAGTCAAGCAAAATGGTACTTTAAGTTAAGTATTTACTTTTACTTTACATGTATCTTAATGAATCGAACATTTAAAACAAATGAAAGTTCTGAATAGTTAAAAAAATATATCACTTTGGCAACTTGTATTGTGTGTTGTTGCTAATAGTAGAGTAAAGTGGATTTTAAGTTGTATTTCATTATCTACAGAAATACTGAATACAAGTCTATAAAGGATATAATTTCATTGTATAGGTTACTTGTTAGGCCAAATTTAGAGCATTGTGTTCTGTCTTGGGCTCTTTACCTTAGAAATAATACTGAATTATTGAATTTAGAGTAGAGCTATTAGGACAATACTTGAAATGGAAAAGTTGTCATATAAAGTCAAGTTAAGATTTCTGAAATTTTCTTCTTTTGAGAAAAAAAAGGTAGAGAGGATCTGATTTAGGTGTTCAAGGTTGTTAATGAAGTTGATAGTGTCAATGCATTCTTTTTTCCATATTTGGCTACTATGAATCCACCTCAGTTGACAAGTTTAACCTTACAGAACCCATAAAAAATTTACATTGTACCATGTTCTGTACATTCCAGTGACTACAAATGATACCAGAGATATGTTTTAATGCAATACTTTATCACCATCTCCTTTAATTTTGCATATAATACCCAGTAGTTTTATTCACAGATAAAAAGCATTTTGTTTCGTAATAATTCTGTAAACAAATTCTAACTAGTATTTTACACTAAATTTTCAAAAATTTGAATAATTCTTCACTTGTATCTCATTCAGGGTTCTTCCTTTCAAAATTAACAATCTCAGTTGATTCTGACTTGAATCATCTTGATGTATTATTCCACAACTGAACATATTTATGCAATTGTACAATAACATACAATACAACATCTTGGGACAATATTAATAAATAAATAAAAAAATCTTAAAGCAGACCCTTATCATTCATATACTTAAGCTTTCTCTTAAAACTCACATAAATTTACTGCCTTCACAACATCCAAAGACAACCCATTCCAAAGGCCAACCACCCTGTTAGAAAAATAACTGTCTTAGCTGAAGATGGTGACTACTCTGCCAAAAGTTATATTTGTATCCCCTAGTCCTACTATTCTCACTGTAAAGTAGGAAAATGATGATGTATCAACACTATAAATTCCAGGAAAGAGTTCCATATGGCACCCCCACCCAAAAATTGTAGAATTGCCTGGATAAAAAAGATTCTGAAAAGGGTTTATTTTAAGGGGCGTATTAGAAAAATTAGGGCATGGCTTTGACAAGCATTTGTGTGAATACATGTCGAGAACATTATATTCTGATAAAAGTAGCCTTTTTGATGCCTTTATACAAGACATTTGTAAAGTTTATCCCCAAGAAGATTGTACATCTAATTAATGAAGTATGTGGTATAATAATGTATTAAAATTATCAGATCATACTATTAATATGATTTATTAATACATAAATATTACTTTGATGAATTTTTTAAAAATTGAGTGGGATGCCATATGGAACTCTTACCCAATTCCCTTTACAACACCTCAATCAGATCCCCCTAACTCTTTTTTTTTCAAGAGAAAACAATTTGAAAGATTTCAGCCTTTCTTCGTATGACAACCCCTTGTTTGGGTGCAAGACTACAAGAGTTCAGTTTAAACGCGAAAACCAAATGTTTGAAGCCCAATCTGGTACTAATCTATCCTGGAGAACAGTCTTCTACTACAAAAATGATATTCATTGATATCATAAAACAAAAGGGTGTAAGAATCTGATTACATAAATGGATTCTATGATGCTGTCATCAAAAAATTTACTGTAATGTACAGTTAAAGGAAAGGCCTCCTGGTCAGATATTTGTGCGAGATAAAAACAGAGACCTGCACTGCTATTTTCATGCACCTCTGATTCAAGATCCATTACAAAGTAATTAAGAAGAATCTGTCTTTAGTAAGTCTTTATGTCTTTTGTTTTAGACCTAAAGAAAAATGTCACTTGTTCATCAAATGTCATAACGAACATAGATTACTGTGGTGAGTAAAGAACAAATAGAAAATCATGTATGTAAAACAGTTTAAACACTACAAGAGGCTAGGTCTTTTCTTTTGAGTTGCCCTTGTCAAGTATTACTGATAATGGATGAAATTCCCAAAACTGATCTAATTCAGGGAAGTGTGGATAAATCCAAATTTAAGGATATAGTTTTAACAATGAAAAAATATACATACAGTAGTTATTTCTAAAATAAAACAACTTCAACTTATACAAATTATGACATTTCTAAATCACAGTATCAATATCAACAATCACATTACACTGTAACACTGCTTAATGGAAAACTTAACTTGCCATATGTAGCTAATAGTAGTAAACTTTTTTTTAAGACAAAATAATCTATTTTACCTATAATTTGCGTGGGAAGTAAACATCAGTTCAACTTGGAGTTTGATTCTACAACTTTCATTAACAGTGACAAACCAAAATCAGCATAAAATCTTGGAATTTGAGAAGACTAATTACTTAACTTCTATATTAACGTGGAGTTACAATATCAGTATTAGGCCTATCGTTTTATTATTTATATATTAAGTACGCATATATATATATATATATATACATATATATGGCATATACCTGGCTGTAAATTGTAATGACACTAGTAGTAGTACTACTCATATTAGTATTACTTTCTTAGAATATGACTAACATTAAGTTATAACACGTGGTATCGTTAGTTTCAAACTTCTATAATTTTGAAATTATAAGACTCACGTGTAACTGTAGTGTAAGTAAAACTTAGTCTTGCTTTAAAACTGCAATTTTATTATTAGCGCCCCTCTTCTTTGCTCTACGTGTGCGTCTCCAACGTAGCCTAAATCGAGGAAGTGTTATGCTTGACCAGTGAACTTTAGTTTAAGCTACGTTGCTAATGTATATAATAATAAAAAAACACTTTTTTGTTAAAGTAAATAGTCACAAACCAGTCAAAACCGGCTCTATAAAATGAACCTTCTTGTACAACACGTATTGAAGTTGTATTGCAAACCTTACGCCAGGATCCTACGTAAGCAATTGCACCTATAAATTTCCCCATTCTTTATCTTACACGTATATACCGCCACGTTTCAACACAGTAAATTGAGCCCGGTGCTTCAGTGCAATCCCTGACTGAAACTGAAAATCCGTGAATGTACATTAGTTTTTGAATGAAATTAATTTTGTATTATCGCAAGACTTTTAATCTTCTGGTCCTTTTATAACAACGCACTTTTTAAATGAAATGTACTAATTGAGTTATTCTAGGATCTATGCCATTCCAGGGCATAATCATTCAACTACTCGTTGAAAGTATTTTGATAAATAATAAATACTGTTGCGTCAGCGAGGTCACGTGACTAGTATCACGCCACTTCTTTCTCGAACCTTCCTAAATTGGGGGGTAGTCTGGTATATATAAGATGGTGACAACGTGACAGGACAATGTGTAGGTAGTGAGTAATTGATCTGCATTCAGAGAGTATTGTTGAAGTTAACATTCGTTATAGCGTTTGTTTTAGCGCGAATGTTGAAATTAAGTGTATCGTAAAGTTATATTCAGAAAGAATAAGCCAGTTTTATTAAGTAAGGACTTGTGTCGCTAAAGTTTCGTCGGAACGAAGTTACGGAAAATTAATCAACAAACGGAGACGTAACAATATACTACAAAATTTCTAAAGTGCACAGTGAAATGTTTACGACTGATGAAACCTCTCCATAAAGTTAATTCCCCTGACCACTCCTAATTGCCGGAATATATTTTTAAAATATCCTGGAAATTCAGATCCATTTTCGTTCATGTGAAAAGTAAATGCTAACTGTTAAGGCAATAGCAGAGGAAATGCATGTGTTATTCATCCTTTCCACTAGGGTAATATGCTAAAGCTAGAAGTTTTTAATCTTATTTGTCATATACTATAGAACAGTAAAAAGAAATAAAAAAAATACCAATTTGAAAATGTTACCGTTCTTTCCCGCTTCGAAACATGGAAAGTAAATAATGTATTGTGATATGCAGGTATTCCATGTTTCCCTACATTCTGTTGTGAAATAATTTATTTTTCTAAGTGATTATCATCTTCGCACCATCATGGCGGCAATACGTGGTCTAGTTGTCTGGCATTAGTTTGTTATAGCTACTTCAGCCCTTTGTTCTTTTGTTAGATGACCTCTTCTGCCCACAAGGATATTTCATTGTGTATCTCGAGTCTAGTTTCATCTAGTTAAAACTGGAATACCCTTTGCTCAAGTTTGTTGGCCGAACTAACACGTCAACTAAATAGGATAGCTGACCAATGCTGTGAGGGAACAGAAATCACGAGGTGAAGCTGTCCGCTGGACAAAGAAAACAAGATGAAGTGTGAAATCCATGCACACTTTCTTCATCCATTTCTCTCCTAGTTTGTTTCCAGTGAAGATCTGTTCTTCCACTGCTCTAGTCTGGTATTGGAGTCTCCAGTCTCGAGAAAAAAGAAAACTTTGACACTAAGCATTAACTAGGAAGGAGTAAGAACTGTTTGCCATCATCTGTGGGTAGACGCACTGAGCTTTCCGTTTGTTTTTTTTTGTCTGAACAAGGACTGTGTTTATTTGTATAAAATTTGTCCAGCCTATTTATTCTTACACTAAAAAAAAAAAACTCAGTCGAAATATCTCGCAAGAACTCTAATAAATTTCCGGGAAAAACTCTGCTGTTATTACAAACAAATTATATTTAATACTTGTCGAGAAATCGATTTTTAACTGAAAATATTACATTGCTACTTTTCAAAGACAAAGGAAAACAATGCATTTTAAGAATGCAGCTCATACTCAGCCTGTAATATAGAACGTAGGTATTTAGAGTAGATACTGGACATACATCTGAAATTATAGATTTTTATTAGTCCCCAGAAAACACTCCAAAACGTAACCGAGGTACACTGGCGAGCTCACGTGGATGTTCTTGAAAAATCTATACTGAGAAAATACTTATTAAGTATTTTGCATTTGTCAAACGTAACTACAGACGATTAAATTTCTCTTTATGTAAATCTATGTTTTATTTTGACATGATTCTGCAGAAGTTTCGTTAGGTTTTGCAAAACATGCAAAAATCGGCTTTTTTTCACGAAAGTTTCGAACTGCGATGACACCTCAAAATTTGCCAAAATTCGTGGGATTCTGCTAGTAGGTGTTTGCAAGGAATTCTGAAGTAACTGGATAATGCAATTGCACTTTCCTCCTATTGGCTTTTTTTTTATGCAATTAAGAAAGTTTTCCTAATTTGTATAATAATATTTTAGAATGTGTAGGTAAGCCTGTCTTTATTATTTGATTTTTATATTGGCAACCATTGCTAGCTCGGTACTGATAACACTCAGTCGTATACTAACTACGGCTCTCAATTCAGATAAGATAAACTGGTGTATTCCCATTTAAAGTTGTAGCTTATATCTTACTCGGATTTTGAAGTTGTTTATCTGTTGTTTGTTACTTATTTCTTTAATGGTATATTCAAGTGTTACAGCGTTACTTGAAAGTGCCTGTAATCTATCTATCTATATATGTATATATAAAAGTGAAATTGCATGTTTGTCCACTAACTACTCGCACACTATTTGACCAATCACCACCAAACTTGGCATGGTGGAAAATTCTCACCAGGTTTCCTACAACAATTTATTTTTGACTTTTAATGCAGTTTCTGTTTTCGTGTCAGAGTCCTTTTGGTAATACTTAACACTATAAATCGTCGCTTAGCGACAAAACTATCACGATATTGTTGTTAGGCCAACAATGTTGTTTATGTTGTACATGTTATTTTGTTGTTTATTTTTATTTTCTGTTTTTAACAACTTCAATGATATTAAAGCAAACGGTTTAATTCAAAAACTTCTTCTTAAGTTAGTGTTGGAAAGTTTCCAATCAATAAATTAAACAACTATATCATTATTCCCAACAAATGTGGTAACTTAGTTAAGAATGCAGAAGAGCTAAAGGAAAAGGTGTTCCCTAATATTTGTCAAAATTCCCAAAATTATCAATAGTTGTGTAAAAGAGCAATTCTTGCATCTCTAAATGATACTATTCATAACATAAATGAGCAATTATTGCAAAAGGTTCCCGGACAGTCAGTGTTCCAGTTACAGTTGATGCTGCATATTACCCAATTCTCTTGAACAACCAGGGATGCCACGTCACATTCTGGAATTAAAGGTTGGTTCACCAGTAATGTAGTTGAGAAATCTTGATCCTCCAAAAGAATGTAATGACACAACTTTAGTTGTTAAGACTTTACTGCCATACGTTATTGAAGGTGAACATGTCTTCATTCCAAGAATTCCTTTGCTACCAAGTGATTACTCCTTTGAATTTAGAAGGCTCCAATTCCCAGTTACAATTTATTTTTCAATGTCAATTAAAAAGGCACAAGGTCAAAGTTTAAAAGCTGCTGGTTTGTTCATAACGCAGCCTTGTTTTCACATGGTCAATTTTATGTAGGATGTTCAAGGGTTGGATCTCATCAAAACCTGTTTATATTGTTACGTCTCTGGTCGTTTGTTAATTTCCCGTAAAATTTTTTCCGAAGAACTTCAGCGATACAAGTCCTTTCTTAAATAAAACTAGTTTATTCTTTCTCAATATAACTTTGCAATACACAGAATTTCCACGGTCATTTGAACTTAAACACACGCTATAATTCACAACGATTCACGCACTTTACTTATAGTCACTACCGCTCACTTGACTCAATTATCTGTCTATCTGCAATTATCTCTCTGCTTTATTTGCCGGGCTTATATACTA
>NW_013665755.1:186597-188116 GCF_000517525.1 Limulus polyphemus
TTGAATTTTTAAATAAGTGTTCTTAAAAGTAATTTCATTGTGTGTTTAGATACCAGTTTCTAGTAATTTGGAAACCTGTGCAGGGAACGGGTAATTCAGCTGATTGATACTCCCATGTGTTAGCAGATTCGTGAGGTAACTGGTGTATAGTTTTGCCAATGTAAGTGGCATTACAGCTACCACGTGTATTTATACACGACCTGGAACTCAAAGGAGTATGAAATAGGTCTTTAGATCTGAATAGGTTTTGGTTCTTGAAAGGTGATTTAAATATCATTTATAGTTTAACCTGTGGTAAAAAGATTTAATTATTGTTAAATTTTTACTTCAGTATGAAACTTTGTTCACCTTAAAAAAAACAACAGACAATCAGTCTTAAAGGGTATTTGTCTGGAATATGTGGTTTCTTTGGGGGTTCAATTTTGTTAGAATGGAATTTGCGTGTTAGATATTGAATAAAATGCACGGGATGGCCGTTGTTTATTAGAATATTCTGTAAAGTGGTTATTTCGATATGCAAAGAGAGGTAATCAGAACAGATGTTATATGCTATAATAAGAAAACTGAGCATAAGGTTACGTTTAAAGGAGACAGAAATAAAACTGTCGAAAGAAGTATGTAAGCCTGTATACGTTTTCTTACGATCAACGGGTATTGTAAACTTGCTATCTAATATGCTTATTTGGATATCAATAAGAGGCAATTTATTATTATTTTTTAAGTTTCAAATTTAAATAATCGAAGAATTGTTTGATATTGTTACGTCTCCGTTTGTTACTTAACTTTCCGTAACTTCGTTCCGACGAAACTTTAGCGACACAAGTCCTTACTTAATAAAACTGGTTTATTCTTTCCGAATATAACTTTACGATACACTTAATTTCAACAACCGCGCTAAAACAAACGCTATAACAACGAACGTGCTCAATAATACTCTCTGACTGCAGATAAATTACCCACTGTCTACACACACATTATCACGTCACGTTGTCACCCTCTTATATATACCAGATTACCCTATATCTAGTAATCTCCCGACAATTCCCGAAGGTTCGAGAGAACGAGTCACGTGACCTCGCTGACGCAACACTGCCCCCTCCTTAGTATTGTTCGTCCCGAACAATAGCCACTTACAATAAACCAATAACAATTAACAATAACTTAATAAAATGTACAGAATTATAATCACAAAATTACAATTCAACAAAGTCTCTTAATTTTACGGGACGTATCTTCTTCCGTACTGGTCTCCGTCTCGTTGGCTTCTGCTTCATGTGGGATTCATCTGCTTCATCAGTAAATGTCCTTTCGTCAGTAACAGTCACATCAGTGTTAGTAACTTCATCAAAAGCTTCACCGTTTCCCTTCTCAAAACTGAGTAGAGTTTCGTCTTCGACGGTGGCTTCTTCAGGTGGCACGTCTTCAGCAGTGTCTTTTGTTCTGTTGTCCACTTCGTCCCAACTGAAATGTCCTGGACCGTGATAACGCCAAAGTCTGTTGGCATGCACCACTTTTGGCT
>NW_013665755.1:189116-190768 GCF_000517525.1 Limulus polyphemus
CATAACTTTACGATACACTTAATTTTAACAATCGCGCTAAAACAAATGCTATAACAACGAACGTGCTCAATAATACTCTCTGACTGCACATCAATTACTCACTGTCTACACACACATTATCACGTCACGTTGTCACCATCTTATATATACCAGATTACCCTATGTCTAGTAATCTCCCTACAATTCCCGAAGGTTCGAGAGAACGAGTCACGTGACCTCGCTGACGCAACAATATCATTGGAGCTTCGAAAGAGAAAAATGTATCACCAACATACTGTTAGGACAGCGGAAGTCACGTGACGCTCGTAACACGTCATGAGTTCTAGAAGGATCATGACTATTCCTCTCAACTCTAGTCTTTTCTAGGCGCCGTCTGTTTTAGTATATAAGCCCGGCAAATAAAGCAGAGAGAAGAAGTGACGGCATAGAGAATTGCAGATAGACAGATATCGAGACAGATAATTGAGTCAAGTGAGCAGTAGTGACTGTAAATAAAGTGCGTGAATCGTTGGGAATTATAGCGTGTGTTCAAGTTAAAGTGACTGTGGAAATTCTGTGTATTGCAAAGTTGTATTGAGAAGGAATAAACCAGTTTTATTTAAGAAAGGACTAGTATCGCTGAAGTTCCTCGGGAAGAATATATACCTGAAATTAACAAACAACCAGATACGCAACAAATTGGTGTCAGAAGTGGGACAAAACAAATAATAATAAAAAAAGATGGAAACGAGAAGGGGCAAATCAAACTACAGCTTAGCAGATTTGATGGCAGCAATACAAGAACAGCAAAAGAAACAAGAAGAATGAGAAGATAAACAAGAAAAGATACAACAGCAGTGGCAAGAAAACTCGTAACAGTGGCAGCTCGAACAGCAAAATAAACAAGAAAAGAGATTACAGCAGTTGTTGGAGGAAAAAGAAAAGAAACAGGAAGAACGAGAAAATAAACAAGAAGAGAGATTACAGCAGTTGTTGAAGGATAAAGAAAAGAAACAAGAAGAGAGATTACAGCAGTTGTTAGAGGAAAAAAGAAAAGAAACAAGAAGAGAGGCTACAGCAGTGATTGTAGAAGAAAGAAAATAAATAAGAAGAGAGACTACAGCAGTGGTAACTGGAACAAGAAAGGAAACAGGAAGAAAGTCTCCAACAGTTGCGGGAAAGTCAGCAGCAGCTACAGGAAAGTCAACAACAGTGGCAAGAATTACAAATAGAAAACATTAGTAAATTTCAAAGTGAATTAGATACATTAAAGGACGATTTACTGTCTTTTACACAAGGATAATATATTAATCATGGACCTAATCAGCCCCAGACAACAGGATGCCCTTTTCAGACCCCGCAGCTAAACCCTAATGCAAACTTCTTCAGTCTTGTCAGAAGTCACATTCCAGACATGAGTGTCAGCAATAGGGGTGATCTAGTACGAAGGAAGCCACAGGAATTCGATGGGAAGGCACCATGGGAAGCATATAGAGCACAATTTGAGCTACTCGCAGAAATGAATGGATGGAAAGAGGAGCAGAAAGCAGTATACCTGGCAACAAGTTTGAAGAGACAACCACTGAAAATACTTGGACAGTTGTCAGCAGACGTCAGGCACAACTATAGAGCACTGGTAGCTGCTCTAGAACTCAGGTATGGAACCCAAAATC
>NW_013665755.1:191269-193638 GCF_000517525.1 Limulus polyphemus
TCTCCTCAAGTTGTTGCTGAGGGATCAGTTTGTAGATACCTTGGACAGTCTACAACTGAAGATACAAGTAAAGCAAGCACACCCCTCTACTATACAAGATGCAATGGCCAGAGCTCTCGAATTCGAATCTTACGTTAAGTCCAGCACAGAGGTACCAAGGTTGGTACAGTCATCAGGATTCAAAGCCAGAAAAGGGCAGCTTTCAGAGAGGTTTGAGGGACATTGCTGGTACTGTAACAAACCTGGGCACAAGAGAGCTCAACACAGGGAAGATGTCATGGCAGGAAAGGCTGCTACTCAGAAAGGTTGTTGGAACTGTGGAGATCAAGGACATATGAGGAGCAAGTGTAAGAATAATACTACCAATAAGTCAGCCTCGGGGAAACAAGTAGTAGTTCGTGTTGAGGGACGCCTATCAACCCCCACCATGAAAGTCTCAACAGCTAGTTGTAAAATGCCAAGCACACATAGTGTCTATGTCACAGGAAAGCTGGATGGCCAAAAGTGCAACTTTGTCAGAGATTCTGCATCTCATCAAACCATTGTGAGCATCGATGTGCTGGATCACAAAGGAGTACCAGAAGCCATACAGAAGCTCTGTGGTGTGACAGGAAATTATGCAAGGTTGTGGGGACCAGTGTGGGTAACTATTGAGCTCATGGGCATGAAGGACAGACACAAAGTATACTTGGCTGGCATTGAAGAATATATACCGGAAATTAACAAAGGACCAGATACGCAACAATACCTTCGACATAGCCGGTTTGAACTCAGGCATATAAGAGTCGGACCTAAAAGTGATTCCATTGCCAGACCACGTATTTGGTCATATAGTTGCCGTTTAAGACGAATTGATTATCCTTAAGGACAAGTTTTAGTAATTCTTCGAACTGTTGTCGATTAAGGTTTATTCAGGCCTACACAAATACACATTTTAAATTTCTGTTGGGGAAAGTTTCCTTAGGATTATTTGTATTGTTTTCTCGAGTGGAAGATCAGTAAATATAGATTCAATGTCGAAACTAGAAAGTATAAACTAATTAGCTTTAGTAAGGTCAGAAATTTATTGTGCAAATTAAAAAGTAATATTTAATTGTAACCTTCTTGGATTATTCTTTGAAGTTTTATGGTATTGATACTGGGTTTTAGTTTGCAACGTTCAGGAATGACCCTATTGTTCCGCCTTTTGAAATAAAAACAACACTTTGTCGTCATAAGGTCGTTTATTTCTAGTACTGAAATGCGTGTAAACAACAAAACTGGAAAATAATTGTTGATTCTTAATTTAGAGTCTCCATTGATTAAAGAGGTGATATAACAGAAAATAGCATAATTTTAAAACAATTTAAGTGTAAAATTGAATACATATTTTTACTTTCATGCTAAACTTTATGCACTT
Organism: Limulus polyphemus; assembly: GCF_000517525.1. Taxonomy (NCBI): domain Eukaryota; kingdom Metazoa; phylum Arthropoda; class Merostomata; order Xiphosura; family Limulidae; genus Limulus; species Limulus polyphemus. The sequence continues at coordinate 192,669 of NW_013665755.1, forward strand.
TGACTCTAGGCTAGGTGATCCCACACTACGTCTTTCACTTTAGGCTTATTATACCAACACTCGGTGCACTTATAAGGTTTCATGACACACACATACCCCCTGGCTTTTATGACTCCTCCTATTTCGAGAAATCAATAGAAATCAAGCGTAACGCGACGTGTCACACACCGGCTTTTGTATTAGTTAGATTTTAGCTTATTAGGCTTCATGTTTATTGTTGTAAAGAAAAATAGGGCAAGTTCTTGTTTGTTGTTGTTGCTGTGCAACTTGTAATTCGAATTATTCCGTTAGATCCTGTTGTTTATTAAACGTCTCGCACTGATAAAAGTCTTAGGTAATTAAACCGAAAGCTTGTACATTAAAAATACTAAAAAAACTAAAGTAACACGATGATAGCCCAAATAAATTACATAATATAAATATGAGTACTCACGTTAAAAGCCTAAAAAACATTATATTTAATTAGCTATTCTCATTACCAAGTTGATTTTTAATTATGATTCATGTAGGCAGCTTGCTTTGATCAGAAGTTAATAATATTACACGAAATAATCAGAAAGGTGGTTTTATTTTATTTATCTTATAATTTAGTGTATTATTTTGCTTCCGTAATATTAGTAGTTTTTTTCTGTGAGTGTATTGGGGGAGGAAGTAAATATTCTAACCTCAGCACCTTGATGAGTCTACACGCCTCTGGTCATATTGTTGCGTCATCGAGGTCACGCGACTGGTGTGGCGTCACCTATTTTCTAGAACTATCCTGTACCTTGGCGAATGCTCTAGTATTTACTAGATATAGGGTAGTCTGGTATATAAAAGAGGGTGACAACGTGACGGAATAATGTAATGTAATGTGTGTAGACAGTGTGTAATTGATCTGCAGTCAGAAGTATTATTGACGTTAGTTTATATAGCGTTTGTTTTAGCGCGATTGTTGAAAATAAGTGTATCGAAGGGTTGTATTCGGAAG
>NW_013665755.1:194180-205305 GCF_000517525.1 Limulus polyphemus
CAATATGTTCACTGAATAAGTTGTTCATTTCAACAACATCTAACTTTACGCTTTATGCTATCTAGGATTATCGTACAAGACAGGCAATATTTGCGAAAAATTATCTTTTGACTTGTCTGTTACGAGTTTCTAGTAAAAGCAGTTATAAGTTAACCACAACAGAAGAGATATTTTACTATACACCAGGGCCCATCAAGCTAAATTTTATATTTTTAATCAAAGTCTTAGTATAAACGATGACTATGTGGCATCAACGTTCTTAGGCTTTCCTTTACGGTTTATTTAATTTGATTTTGCGTTTGTATTTATCATATCTATAGTTTAATTTTCATAATGGCAATATTTTGGTTACTTTCATTGCCGTAAGGAACTAGCGACACCTATTAATTGTATTTGGTATTACGAAAGTAGTAATTAGTCGGAAACAAAATAACTGAATTTATCTGTAAATTTGAATGAATATATATATATACGATCATCTAAAATTTACTGTATTTACAGAAATATAACTTAGCAGTAGAAAGTCTAATGTTTTGTATACTTTTCAGTGTATTATTTGTTTAAATAAATTTTGGTAACTTTCACCAGCCTTTGGACAGTCTCTTGCATTTTAAAATGTAAACATTACATTTATATTAGGTTTGAAAAATACGATAATTTATATCCATATTACTTTTTGTGATACTTGTTAATTCGCGTTTAAAATAATGTTGATATTTGAGGTACATCTGAAAAAATTAATGCAAATACAAAAAAGAAACGTTTTTGAAAAAGCCTATTTATATTCTCTAGGAAAGAAAAAGATATACAAGGACTGTATACTATAACCATCGATATTTATCGGTAGTAATAAATCGTTTCACTTATTAGCTGATGAAATTAGCTCGAATCGCAATCTGCGGGTCGCGGGTTCGAATCCCCATCACACCAAACATGCTCGCCCTTTCAGCCGTGGGGGCGTTATAATGTGACGGTCAATCCCACGATTCGTTAGTAAAAGAGGAGCCCAAGAGTTGGCGGTGGGTGGTGATGACTAGCTGCCTTCCCTCTAGTCTTACACTGCTAAATTAGGGACGGCTAGCGCAGATAGCCCTCGTGTAGCTTTGCGTGAAATTCAAAACAAACAAACAATCTGTCAAATTAATGTATATTATCTGACTAAGAAGCATGATCTGAAAAGTTTGATCGATGATATACTTGTGAATTAAAAACAGCGATTGAACAAAGCCCCACTGATTTGTTTTGTAAAAATTATCACGTTGAATTCTCATAAGATAAGCTGGCTAGAAAGGTTTTGATGATACCACTATTTATAAATATGACGATTATATGACTGCCGAAAGCATCCCGCAGTACGGAATAATTTTAGAAACATTTTAGTATTTTACGGAGATCAAAGAATAGCGTCAACTGTGGTGTATACCAGTTTTTACATAACTCTTATTTTATAAATAATAAGAAAAGGAGATGTGCACGTAAAATGCCTGTTTATTGTTATCAGCGAGTCAAGGTTGTTTTATATTGTGTATAATTTTATTAGATTTAGTATACAAATATGTGTGTTACTGTTACAGCCTATATGAGGAAAAACAGTAACAACAACAACAACTTTGATCAACGAAATGAATTAGTTCCAAACGAGTACGTTTAATATAAGTTTTCTCACACCACTTTCATTATTAATTTATATTTTTTATTTAGTTTTAATAAAACAAGTGTCTTATCTCATACAACTGGATTCTCGTCATTAATGAACGTTATGAAATTAACTATGAAAGTTTTAGATCATTTCCTGCACAGATATAATAAACTTTTGAGATAATAAAGGTTTCTAAAATTTTTATTCAGTTTATGTAGCCAGCCAGAAGCAAAAAAGAAGTAATTTTCAAATTTTATGGAAGATATTACGAATTTCTTTTGCTGTTAGTTTCAAACTTGCCTGTACATGAGGAAATTAATAGATTAATTTCATCTGTACCAAAGCAATTTATTTGACATGATCTAGTTTTTCACTAATCGTTTCATCTAATTTTATCTTCTTTCTAAGGTCCCTACTTGTAGAGATTTCTGCAAGTGTAAACAGATACAGACAATGCAGTTTGAATATTTGCAACTTCTGAATTAACAGTAGTGTATTCCATCGCAAGAACATTTTTTATGATAAGTAATTGTTATATCTAGCGTCAGATTTTCCATTTTGTCTGATGTATAATTACACAATTTTTTTTTATATTTGAGATGGAATAACTAAGCTATCTTCACTGTATTTTTGTCTTTAATTTTTGAATAACAATTTTATAATCGTTTTGGACAAAATAATATTAAATTTCTATTCTAGTGAAAGATATGGATTGGATAAACGAATTTAATCTTGCACATTTAATTATCAGACGATATTCTTGCTCAAGTCACTAATTAATTGGCTGATTTCGATCAAAGGAAGCATTCTTTTCCGCTCCCAAGTTTGCTGTTGTTTAAAAGTACATGCCATCAACGCCCTCTCGTGATTTTGATCCCTAGATTTCGCCTGATGTTCCCCAGATCGTGAAACTGTCGTGAGATTGGTCATTACATCAATTTTATGGGGCCATGTGGTGTAGGTGCTGGTAGAACTGCTCTCGTTTACGCTGTATTACTGGGATATCAATTATCCATTTTTCGTTCTGAAAACAGTGGTTATTGTTGTACTTTTCAAAGTAATTTCTTTGTTTTTCCCAAGAAAAAATTTTAAAGAAAATTTAAACTTGACAATTGCCTTAGACCTTATTTTCGAATATAGCAGCATTTAACTTGCGTTTGGTTTAACGGTTCTCGGTATTAAGATAAGTGAATACTTTTATGTGACAGTTTATTAATGTGCACTATTATGTAAAGTAAAACAAAGTCAACGGAATATAAACAAAGAGAATGAAAGTGTTGCTTTTATTCTAGAAATGCCAAAATAGAGTTTTCTTGACATAACCGATGGAACTTAGAAAATACAGATATACGCTTAAAGTGAGACAGATATTGAATGCTAAGTAATTATCAAAGCATATACATTCCATGTTATATGCACATAAGACTTATTTCTAATGTGAACGTAAATAAACAGAATATGATAAATAGTTTTCCGCAAACTAATGTTTCCAGTTTCCTTTCGGGAAAAGAATGGCGCCACTCACCTACATAGAGGCATAAATTTACTAAGAGGATAACAAAGATTGTTCGGCGTACAAAAGTTGTTATCATGCGCACTTAAAACAAATTCAAAGCTATTATTTTACCGAAAACTTACCGATATTTGCTTATAATCATATTTTCGTTAATCACCAAAGAAAATGTATGAATAATTTTAGCTTTTGAAATAGTAGCTCTGTTGATTTCCAATACACTAGAGGGCGGTAAGATAGAGGGATACATTAATTAAATAATATAACACAGGCCTGCGATGGTTTTATTGTCTTGAAATTTTAAATGTTATATAGTAATTCCTGTACACTGAATCTGAAAATTATATCCATTTTTCTCCATCACGTACAGATTTTTCACAAAACGTCATAAAGCAATACATAAAAGACGTAGATTTCACACACACACAAAAACCAGGACGGATGAGGATGCATATTCGTTTGACATCAGTGTTCTTCCCTTTTCTTCAGTTTGTTTGTATTTTTGTTCCCAAACTTAATAATAAAAAATCTTCATTGTGGTGAACGAAATAATAATTTGATCTAAGTAAAATTTTATCTTCCCAATTTGTAAAAAATCCTTACGTGATAAAAAAAAAAGAATATTATTTTCGAAATATGCGTAGCTGAATTAAGGAAAATCCGTTATTAAAATCAAAACAACTTTTATGAAGTTTAAATTCACAGGCCTGTGTTATTATTGCTCTTGGATAATTTACATATATAAATATATCCCACAATGCATTGAAAATGTTATAATACTGTGCTTTATAATGTTTTAATTAAATAAAATTTTCTTTATATAACAACTACAATTACGAAGGTTTTTATTAGGTTTTCCTGAAAAACTCTTTAGAAAAATTAAGTGTATATGTAAAGATAGAAACAAATGTTCCCAAGTGGCACAGCGGTATGTCTACGGACTTACAACGCTAGAAACCGGGTTTCGATACCCGTGCTGGGCAGAGCACAGATAGCCCATTGTGTAGCTTTGTGCATAATTACAAACAAATAGAAAAATTGGAAGCACATTTATATGTCAGAAATTATTCCAACTCATTAAGTACAAGATTTGAGTTGGGTTTATTTTATATTCTATTCACAGTCCGGGGTCGTTAATTATTACTAGAATACGTTTGGCCCATAAGTACGTTATAGGTGGCATATTATTGTGTACTTTTTAAGTTTGTTTTATAGCGCAAAGCTACACAGTAGTCTATTTGCACTTTGTCCAGTACGGGTAATCGAAACCCAGATTTTAGTGTTGTAAGTCCGTAAACTTACCGCTGACCTTCTGGGGGATTTTATTATTAGTATTAGTAAATTCGTTGTGAGAAGCTAAATAATCAAGATCACCATCAGTAAAATATTCAAACGAAGAACAGTTGTTACTCTAAATTCTGTTCATTTAATACTTATTAATATACTATTTAAATTAACTGGTTCAATGAGATATTCTTTATAGCATTGCTGACAACAAAGCCACCTTTCTTTATTCAAGTATTCCTATCGCATGAGCACGTTTCTGTTAGAAAGGGATCCACCCCATCCTGTAGGAAATTCAGATAAAACTCTGTAAGAGATTTTACACAAATGTGTAGAAGAAACTGGAAAAATATACACATGCCATTAAAACCTACTTAGTTTGTTGAAACTCTAGAAGTGAAATATGACGACGATGAAATATAATTTGATTCAAAGAAATATTAGCTTGTTTATTTAAGTAAATTTAATGTCTTATCAGTTTTGGGATCGTTTGTGGTTATCGACTTACTTGTGCACTATGCACTAACGACTCAAAAGCTGAACTTTGACCAGAATCAAAAGGATGTAAACAGCGATCTGAGCGTCTTTATAGAGATGTTATTTGGGTGTTGAAATGTTATAGTAGGAATGTACTCGTCTGATTACGTCACATCGTGAAATGATTGACTAAGATTGTAGTCTATTTGTGTGCTTTAAGTAGTGTAGATTTCAGATAAAATGTAGTGTGTAAAAAGTATAACCTTCACCTCTTCAATGCCATGTTGTATATTATGCACAAAGTATATAAACATACGTGTTTATCTAATTTCACGATCAATGATCATAATGGAGTATTATGAAGAAGGAGGTTAGCTAACAAATAACCTTTAAACAAAGTTTATATTATAGAACCATTGTTGATCAATATAAGGTACTTTAAAAAAAAGAGGTTAGCTTTCAGATAACTTTAAAACAAAGTTTAGATTGTAGAATCGTTGTTGATCAATATAGGGTACTTTGAAGAAAGAGGTTAGCTTTCAAATAACTTTAAAACAAAGTTTAGATTGTAGAATCATTGTTGATCAATATAGGGTACTTTAAAAAAAAGAGGTTAGCTTTCAAATAACTTTAAAACAAAGTTTAGATTGTAGAATCATTGTTGATCAATATACGATACCTTGAAGAAAGAGATTAGCTTTAAAATACCTTTTAAGTGTAAATTGTAGAATCGTTGTTGATCAATAAAGGGTACTTTGAAGAAAGATGTTTGCTTTCAAATAACTTTAAAACAAAGTTTAGATTGTAGAATCATTGTTGATCAATATACGATACCTTGAAGAAAGAGATTAGCTTTAAAATACCTTTTAAGTGTAAATTGTAGAATCGTTGTTGATCAATAAAGGGTACTTTAAAACAAAGTTTAGATTGTAGAATCATTGTTTCTTTGTGATTTATACAAACCCTCCCAGAATTCCTTCCATCTTCTTTTATTTTATTCATCCTTAATCAATATTTTGTCATATTTACTTTTTACCACTTTCAGTCTTTGCCTAAAATTGCGTGTTAGTGATCTTAGAATTTCATACATCTTCTTTGAGTTATTTCTTTTCTCAGGTTTATCCACTTCTTTGTGTTTTCGTATAATATATTCTATCTTGTCTTTTAATTGTGCTCTGTATGTTGTTAATTTCTCTTCATATTGGTGTTAGAAACTTTTTTAGCAACTTTTACTGTTTTCTCCGTTATTCACGGTATACGAATTTATGTTGTAGTTTTTTGTTGATAAACTCTCTTGCTGTTCTTTTAACTATATCCTTGGTCTTTCCCCCATAATTCGTCATAGTTTACTGTTCTTGTTATCTAGGCAATATGGAAATTGAATAATTGAAACACAGGCATAAGATTATGTATCCTGTGTTACAAAATATTCGAAAATAATGGAAAATTTTAGAAAAATGTTTATCTGTGTTTGTTTATTGTTAAGCCCAAAGCTATAGAATGGGCTACTGTGCTGTACCCACCACAGGTATCGAAACCTGGCTTTTAGCTCAGCCACAGGAAGGCTGTTCATCATATATATAAATGCTTAGAAAAAATTAGAAGTGTATTACACATTTGCCGTTAAATATTCACAACTCATGCCGTTCAAGTTAAGCCGTTTCATCACATTTCTGAAACTTTGTTCGGTTTATTTTGGTCCTTTTTAGGCAAACCCATATTACCATAATATGTTTCTTTAGAGAAACAGTTTTTACGATGCCACGATTGTCATTCTCTCGTACCACTTAAGCTGTGCCTGAGGTGGGCATAGTATAGATAGCCCATTAGGCTTTGGGCTTAACAACAAACAAACAAAACTAAAGTTGTGAGGCATGTCTTGACGGCGTAATGTAGAAATGTCCGAACAGTATATAACCTAGAGAAGGTTAAACCGATGCTACTACTATATCTATGCGTATAAGATATAAGCTCTTCCGATGAAAGCAAGCTTGCACCTTAGATCATAACAAAAGTAACCCATTCATTCGTACAGATAACACAGGCCTGCGAATTTAAACTTCATGAAAGTTATTTTGGCTTTAATAACGGAATTTCCATAATTCAGCTATGCAGATTTCGAAAATAATATTCATTTTTGTTCTATCACGTAAGGATTTTATACATGTCGGGAAGAAGAAAAAACTCTTACTTAGACCAAATTATTATTTCGTTTAACACAATTATAATGTTTGTTAACAAAACTACAAACGAACTTAAGAAAAGGGAAGAAACATTGATTTCAAACGAATATGCATCCTCATTCATCTTGTTTTTGTGTGTGTGTGTGTGTGTGAAATCTACGTCTTTTAGTCTCAAAACTACGTGTTGTGGTCTTTCTTTTACGTATTGTGTTATGACGTTTTGTGAAAAATCTGTACATAATGGGGAAAAATGGATATCATTTTCGGATTTAGCATACAGGAATCACTGTACAATATGTAAAAATTTCAAGACAATAAAACCATCGCAGCCCTCTGTAATCAATATACCGGTTTAATTAGGAGTATCCAATGTAATGAAACAAAAAATCTTACATTGATTAGATAAGTTAGTTTTGTACACTGGTATTGTAAGATAGTTTTACGAACACTACAGAAGTGTCTTCTAATATCTATTCCATTCTTGTCTGACTTCAAGGGAATTTAGGTGTAGGCAGAGAACAATAGTTGGATTGATACTTGTATTTTGGTCACTTGAATCAATTAATGTCTGAAGTACGTTCTATTGAGGTTGGTCTGGGTCACATTGGGGTTGTTTGGGTTGATAGCTTTTATGGTTTGTCATAGTTGTTAACACGTTTGTTTGTTTGTAGTTAAGCACAAAGCTATACAATGGGTTATCTGCGCTGTGCCCACCTCGGGTATTGAAACCCAGTTTTTAGCGATTTAAGCCTTCAGACTTAATGCTGTGCCATTCATGGGAATGCTCATATCTAAGTTTAAAATATGTATACTAATTAAGTCTAATTTTTAGCCTGCGAAGTCAGCTCATCGAGAAATTTCCGCTTCCATTTTGTAACGAATCCGTTTGAGAATGTTTTTGAATTAAAGAAGTTGTAAAAACCGAATTATTGATTATAAAATTGAAATACAAGGCTCTTTGGCCATTTCTTATTATCTCAACTCATCCAATAGTATACAATCTGTATACGTAAGCAGTAATTTCTCTGCCAATGTTTGCTTCGTGAATAAAAAACGCAATGTTTCTCAAGTACATTTAAATTTCGCGATTACTTTTTTTGTCCAGAACACACATGAAATGGTTTAATATATAACCAATGTCAACATATGGGTTTATTCAATGGAAACTGGTTGAAACTCATGTGAGGTCACTTTATCAGTCTCGAGGTTAATTAAACACATTTATTTTCATTGGAAACGCTGTACCACAACTTCTTGCGTCAAAGAGAGTTTTATCAGAGTGAAATTTCAATTTATTTTTTAGTTACCCTTGACGTGATTCTTTCTTTAAAAAAATTCTTTCGAAATTGTTTTTTTTTAAGTTCCATAAAACGACACAGTTGGCTACGTTCGACCTTTGACATTTATTTAAATCTGACATAACCACTGTTTGCATTCTGGATGACAGCTTAAACAAGAAAATGGAACAAATAATGCACGTTGCCATAGTTGTAGTCAGACCAGGGACACCCAGCTGAGAATACTTCCTTGACAAGTCACTTGAATGTTTATTGAAATCACAAATAGGTGTGATTGCGCGACTTTAATTACACATACAATAATGATGGAAATAAATAAACAAAATAGCTTGAAGACATGAAAATATCATTAAGCACTAATCGACTTGCGTTGTCGATTTCTATTATGTGACTGTTTCAAATCATTCAAAGGCTAGGTATGGCCATTGGTTAACACAGCGGATTGTGAATTCGAAATATCATGGTTTGCGTCCCGTTGCCGAACAAAAAAAAAATACGCACGTTGCGGCCGTGGGTGCGTTATAAGAATGACGGTAAAATTCTACTATTCGATTAGAACAGCCTAAAAGTTGTAGGTGGGTGTTGCTGCCTTCCCTCTAGTTCTATCAGTTCAAAATTAGGGACAGCTAGCATAAGTAGCCACGGTGACCTTTAGCGCGAATTTCCGAAACAACTAAGCCAAATAACTCAAAATTATAAAGCATATAATGTAATTATTTAAACATTAAATATGATAATATTTATGTGTTCAATCTCTATTGGTTGTTGGATGAGCAGTCTCTACTATACGTTTTTCGAAGGTTAATCATATATAAATCATAAAATCATTTGTTTGGAACTAATTTTTGCAGATCGCGATGATAGCGGAGAACACTGAAATTATAATTTCACAGCCTTTACCCTAAAATTAGCAGTGCATACATAATCAGCTAATTTTTAAATAAAACTTCAAGCCATTAAATCTTAACCATAATTAAGTTAAAGTAACAATATTCTATTTTTAACCACAATTGTTGATTTTGCTTTAATGATTTAACTTTAAATGTTCGTATGAAATAAAAAGAGTGTAAGCTGTGTAAATAGTTGTGGAGTATAGACATGTAAAGCTTTTATTGACATTGAATTACTCCTTTTATATGTTCACTAATACACTGATGTTTCATTACGAAACTACGAGATAGCAGTTTTGTTTGTTTGTTTTTAAGCAAAAAGCTGAACGATAAGCTATCTTTGTTGTGCCCACAACAGGGATCAAACCCCGAATTATTTCGTTTTGAGCCTTCAAACCACCGGAGGGAAAACAGCTTTACATATACACCCTGAACTCACCTGTTACCATCATTTTTGGGCACCTTTAACGTCTATTATTTAAATATACCTATCATAATATTGCACGCAATTAAGCCTATATTTAAAGGAGTTATTAATAACACTGAACAGCATATGGTTTCTTGAAATATGGTTATTCCTAAAGGTGACAAAGATTTTTTGAAAAAATGTAAGAAAATGTAAGAATGTCACACCGATTTATCAATACAACACTTGTTTTAGTCTTTTCTTATGCAATCCGTAACGAAGTTAATCCAATTTCTGCAACATTTAATGTCTTTTAAACATTTCTCTTTTTTTACCATGTTGTGTTATTATTTTGTATATAACCATAAGATAAACCAACAGATAAACGATAACCATACCGAGCATGTGTAAAGGGATAGAGAAAAAAAGAGTAAGAGATGACCTTCTTAAAATTTACAAGATTATCTGGAACACCGACAGTATAAAAGCTACTGTTCTTTTTTGTGACGAAAGGACACATATTTAAAGCTTCGAAAATACAAGCTAAGTTCCAGATAAGACATTTTTGTTTTTCTAACACGGTGATTGACTTATGGAACAAATTGCTATGGACAGTAGTGGAAACCGATATTTTACAGAAGTTTAAGAAAACAGAAAAATAGGTTTACTCATATATCTCCTGGAGTTAAATTAATAAAAGTAACACATTGTTTAAATCATAATTATTTGTTATCGCAAAAACAAAGATGTTTTGTAACACGTTTTCAGTGAGAATATTCAGAATAAAATAATGCACTCATAATATAAATATATAGTAGTAAAAACGTTAGTGAAAGGCTAAAAAACACAAAATTCAATGCTTTGTGTCCAAGAAATGATTTGATTCGTTGTCTTTTTTTCATGTACAAATATTCAAGGCGCTTACACTAAAACCCATTTTTCATCACCGGTGACAATTCTGTCCTAAAATGGTTCATGCGCATTACGCGCCAGAAGAGACGAAGCAACGTTCTCTCGTTGGAAACGGTGATCATCGGAGAATTCGTGAAGCACCCAAACACCTACTTTAAGGAGTTCTCCCATATTCTTTAGATGTTTACACTAAAATCTTTAATTAAAAGTGTTAACAACTAATGTGCTAATACTGTCAAAATTTACTGTAGGTGTGAAAATGCACGTAGTTCCACTAAAGAAATAGACAAAACCTGTTAAAAACAACGTGTTTTAATATCAGGAAACAAAATGATTACATGTTGTTTGTTATTAAGTTTAGACATAGTTAACTGAGCAGAATATCTATGCAATTTTTATTTGATTGTAAAATACTATTAGAGATGACTTTGATCCATAGTGGATTTATATCTAAAAATAATAATATAAAAACTGCTTAGATCTACTGGAAAATTGCTATTAATATACAAAAAAGTATTCACGT
>NW_013665755.1:206151-219109 GCF_000517525.1 Limulus polyphemus
ACTTTTCCGATTGACGAGAGAAGAGCGTTTCTGATGAAGGGTTTGTTTTAAACTTTCCAGTTGTTGACGAAAGATCTCTGCATTGACAGTTCGCTGTGGATTGAGGATTTCGAAATTAATTACTCCTTTGACGTCCCACCAAATGCAAACATCACTTTTTGCGAACGGAGTCTAGGTTATGGGGTCGGAGGTGGTTTTTGTCTAGAACTGAGCTATTGTTTTTGGCGTTTAATATTCGCATAGAGAATCCATTTTTCATCACCGGTGACAATTCTGTCCAAAAATGGTTCATGCGCATTACGCGCCAGAAGAGACGAAGCAACGTTCTCTCGTTGGAAACGATGATCATCGGAGAATTCGTGAAGCACCCAAACACTTACTTTAAGGAGTTCTCCCATATTCTTTAGATGTTTACGTATTGTTTTATGAGAGACATGCAATTTCAGGGCCATTTCACGAGTGTGTTACCTTGGGTTAGACTCAACAAGCGTCTTCAGAGCATCAATATCAATTCCAAAATGTCGGCCCCTGCCATCACAATCTTTAAGGCTAAAGTCACGTGAACGTAATTTTCTGAACCATCGTTGACACTTACGAACGTTCTAAGCATTTCCATAAACTGCTTTGATATTCTTTGTGGCTACAGAGGCGTTCTTACCCTTCTTGTATTCAAACAGCATTACATGCCGAATGTGTGTCTCGTCGAGTGCCATCACTATAAGGGATTCGAGTATACTAAACTTTACACATTATATAGGCTACACTAACGTGACGTTTAGACTATTTTTAGACTCGTTTAACTATTATACGTGATATACGTTTTTTGGGGGTGGTTAATGAAAGTGTTCCAAAACGCGACATTAAATTCTTGACGACCACATACTTGTTTATGTCACTACCTAGATATAAATAGACAGAAGAAAAATGCATTTCCTGTCGTTTAGGATTAATCAGTCTAATTTGATAATTTAACTTTCAAACTTTTATCTATAAAAACTATTAAACATACTACTTTACAAGTAGATAGTTAGATAGGTGAAGCTAAATAAACAAATTTCAAGCATACCACTTTTAATATTGTCATTCCCCTAAAGCTGTTTATATATTTGTAATAGTTTTATGACAATTCTTTGAGCTCAGGTATCAGACACAAAGGTTGAGTACGTTATATCAAAACGATTTTAATTCTCATTATGTCGTTACAGTCTATGTCGCGACGTCCGGTCGTGCTCTATCTGATAGCAGTATATCTTGACAATAACCCTGCAGCATAGTTTCCATTGCAAAAGGCTTCGTGGTAAGGCTGTCATGTCAAAAGCACACCAGTCTTCCCGGCACGCTTTCCATAATCTATCTATCTATTATATGAAGAAATACACAACAATCCATTAACGCTGCGTCTAACGACTTGACCAGTATGACACTTCTTCGTGTGGAATAGCTTGAATAGCTGTTTCATCTTCAACTGCTTGAGGTATGTGATGGTTCACCTGATATGTCGTGGGGGCATCTTGTTTACACACGACTTGTGTCGCTTTTCGAGACGGAAATCCTTCTTGATTATGTTGCGTGTTGTTTCCTGGGGGACGTGGACGATTTTTGCTACTGATATTTGTGGTCTCACCTGTTCAGTGACGCCGCACTATGCTTATCACAACTGGAGTAAAATTTATTGCAGGTCTTTTTCTCGGTGGTCTTGGTTTCCCAAGTCGATCCATTTATCTTTGTCTTCCACTGCCATTAAATAAAAAGAATATCCCCGTCTAAGAAATTTAGACCTCTAATCTGAACATATCTTTATGGATATCTTGCATCGGAATTGCACTACTAGGAAATGCCAAAGAATTTCAAAATGTAGTGCTGGTTCATGTTGTTCCACTGCGACCTTAAACTGGCTGTGGTTGTCATGTTACTTGTTTTCTTGTATACTTAAAATCTATTTAATGAAAAGTACCCAATCTTGTGAAGTTAATTTAATAAATTTTTGTTTGCTATAGAATGAATCAAAAGTTATTACATAGTTGATGCTATACGGTTAGTATGGTTAATATTGTACGGCCAATACTAAAGAAAATATTACGAAGAGAATTGAAACCAATTTAATTGTTTGTTTCAGAGTTATTGCTAAAATTAAACTATGTTCTGTAACAAACAACTTTTTTACTACCCTGTATACTTAACAAGTAATTTTAAGAGTGGTTTGAATTTCGTGCAAAGCTACACGAGGGCTATCTGCACTAATCGTCCCTAATTTAGCAGTGAAAGACCAGAGGGAAGGCAGCTGGTCATCACCACCCACCGCAAACTCTTGGGCTACTTTTTTACCAATGAATAGTAAGATTGACCGTCACATAATAACGATCCCATGGCTAAAAGGGCGAACGCAGTAGGTGGGATGGGGATTTGAATCAGCAACCAGCAAATTGCAAGTCGAGCACCTTAACCACCTGGCCATGACGGACCTGATTTTATGAGTGTAAGACGTCGCTGTTCGATGTAATTTTATGTTTTATAATTGCTAGTGCAGTCATTGTTTCTTATCTACGTAACAAAATGTTTTACCACACCTTTCATGAGTTAATTTTAAAACCTGTTTAACCAACAATCTTTAGATATAGTAGAATGAAAAAGAAATAATTTCGTACCACGTTTTAATTTAAACAAACAAACAAACAAAAAAAAAGCCAGCTTGTGTATATGCGTAGTTGTGATGGTCGGTTATTATGCAGAATATACAGATTTGAATTTTATCAAATAAATGGTTCCAGGTGTACATGCATTATTGGTGAAATAATTTATTTGAAGTACGTGTATTCTTCCTTTAGTGCTGAGGCTGCTTGACCAGCTTGAGGAACAACAAGATGGCTTGTTGGTTCACCAGCTCTTCTGAATGATAGTAAAGTTAATTCAAATAAAATAGTAATATTAATAAATGATCGGTGTTAACAATGAATAACTAATGCGTGTTATTAATCCTTATCCTCAATCTGCTTTGTAAACGACGTAAAATAAAATTGATACTAATTACAATTCACTTACTTAATTTAGTTTACATCATAACAGTCACTCTTCGTGAAAGTTGATTATAGGGATATCACTTCGACTACTGGAATGTATGTTGTATCCCAGTTGGTCTGATGAGCCCTGGTAATAGGCAAGATGATTCTTTTGGCACTGAATGTAGTAGATACTGTGTGGTTGGCATATCATTACACTTATAAGTTCTTGCCCCCCAGTGTCACAGCGGCATGTCTGCGGACATACAACGTTAGAACCGGATTTAAATATCCGTGGTGGGCAGAGCACAGATAGCCATTGTGCAACTTTGTGTTTAACTACAAACAAACATAAGTTCTTAGCATTACATATACAAGTCCACCTGTAGCTCAGCCCTGAGGATTTTATAGCGCGACAATTCGGGGTTGATATCCGCGGCAGATACAATCCGGATAATCCATTGCATAATTATGTGTTAAAACAAAGATACATGAGGTGTATGCTCTGAATAAAGCATTTTGAAACAAGAACATATAAAAAAAATACATTGATATTAAACACTCACTCATTTTCCTGTGAAATATTTACTGAAATTTATGGTATACTGTATGTATTAACACTGGAGAAAAACTGTGAAACGTATATTTTCATTCTAACGAGTTTAGGGTCAAGTTATGATACTGTTATATAAGAATAGAGCATTGAGGTCTCTAGTTTCTGGTTGCAATGTTGAAGATGGTTATTAGTGATCAATGTATAAGAAAAATTCAATCTTGATGCGGGAAAATCTCTCTCTTACTCAATTTTATCATCTTTACAAAAAGGTCGCACGCTTCTGAACAATACCGTTGATGTGAGCTGTTTATTAAAGACTACGCACTCCTGGTGGCCCCACTACACCCGGATATCGTCAGGAGGTGGTTGACTTCTAAACTCACCAGACAGCACGCATCTAATATCAAGGTCAGTTGTTGGTTCGTGCATTTCATGGGTTTTCTTACCAATACCGATAGACTATGAGTGGGTCTGTAAAACTCCAAAAAATATCAGCTTATTCGAAAAACTACAGTAACTAACTAAACACAAACGAAAAGAAACTAAGGATTTGTGTGACAAATAACGAGGTTATAAAATAATGCAATCAAAATATAACAATTCATGGTAAAGTTAAAAAGATTAATTTCAAAATAAATAAACTATAAATTTAATTAGGCAAGTGCATTTCAAGCAAAACTTGTTACTTGTAGGATGAAATAACCCACAGTAAAGAAATGAAACATAAAATACACGACAAAAATCATTATACGCAAGAGCAGAAAAAGGGATACCTTTAAATGGTGTTACAAAATTGGCGTGCAGGTGTAAGATAAGTAACATATATATACGTATATGTCCTTTCCACAGAAACCTGGTATAATTGTATATATAGCCATTACTCAAATCAGGGTTGAAGGAAGTAAGAAAAGATGCAAAGTCTCGTGTCAGACTTGGGATTTGGCCAAATGCTCTATATTAACACATTTTTAAAAACATCAAATCATCTATAATTGCGTTGCGCTAGAACTTTTCAAGTTTATGCTAACCTTACGAACTGCTGCCATATGTGAAGTAGACGTATTAAAACAGCGAGGAATATTTTGGTGATGTAAAATGTTCTGATTTACAAAGTATCAAGCCTGGTTTGTTTGTTTCGGCTATTCGCGCAAAACTACTCAAAGGTCATATGTGCATAGTTGTCTTAATTTTGAACTGAGAGACTAGAAAGAAAGCAGCTAGTGAACAGCTCCCACCGTCAAGGATTGGGTTATTCTAATTGAACAGTGAGATTTTGACGGTCACTCTTGTAACGCAGCTATTGCCTCAAAGTGCGACGCGATTTTTTTCGTTTACTGTGGCTAGGGGACGCGAATGATGGACCCACAGATTCATAGTAATCAAAATTAGAACGGATAGCACAAATACCGCTTGAGTTGATTTTCGCGAACAATGAAAACAAATTCTAGAAAAGAAAAAAATAAATATTCTTTGGTAGGAATTTCTTTGTTTTATATTTATATCTAATTATATTTTCGCTAATCCAACTGTATGAGACGCTTGTTTAACTACGAGGAATTTTCTATTTATTTCTAATAAATATTGGTAGTGAAAACATCCGATATATCACTTGACGTTTTATAAATGCAGTATATGTTACATGTACACGATTGTAAAAATTATTCTCTGTCTATGTCTATTAAGAGGTTACTAAAGATGACCCACAGAAAAATATAAGGTATTGTTTGGAGAATGAAAGCCTTTATTATATTTTGCGTTCTCAAATAAAATCACTGAATGATTCAGTAGGAAATTCATTCAACTTTTGTTTACCAACAATGAAGATGCTAAGGGAACCTTGTAAATGTTTACCCCTCCCCTATCCCCTCCAAACTCAACATAAACCAGACTCACCAGATTGTTTAATTAGTCTGTAGGCTTAGTTTCCTGTAGGATCAATGCAAGTTTCTGAGGTCTTGAAATCTGAAGTAGTTCCACGAAAAACCCATGTCGCTTTCTGTGAACTACTTGGCATCTTAATCATCCAAAAAGCGATCTTTTACTAAACCATTATTTATTTTTGTCACATTTATTTATTTTAAAGTATTCCATTGTGTAACTACATCTGTTATTTCGGAATTGATTATGGCTATAGCTTAATTAGTGTAAAAGTTTTGAAACGAAACATTGGGAAGGTTTATGTGGTTCCTGAACTGATAAGATCTGTTAAAGAAGAAGAGGGGGGTGAGGTAATTTCCTACCACAAGACGCAACTACTAGCAATGGATTCTTATAATCATTGGACTCAAATTTCAGAGTCAGCGAAGGCAGTGGCTTTTATGCTTTGCGTAAGTTATACACCGTTGATGACAGTCACAGAAAAAAAAAAAAAGAGTGTCTTTTTTCAACTTAAAAGATATGCACGTGGTTTACTGCAAGAAGCTGCGGTTATAATTACAAGTCCTGATGATGGCAGTAGCCACAAAGCAAGTGTGTGACACATGGCCAGAGAAAATATGGATATCATATAACTCAAAAACCGCGTGGAACAGCTGTGCATAACGCCAAATCACCTTTCTTGTAAACCTTTGACAGGCAAACTGAAACCATAATATCCATGTTTTTCCTTACTCAGCACATACTATCACATTTGCAAGAGCATTAAAACGAGAACGTTTTTTTCAATGAAATAACAAATAATTACATAAATACACGCCCAGTGCAAATATGAAGGTAAAAGTTCTTAATAAATAAATAATGCTTTGTTATGTGGGACTGATGTTTTAGCAGTGTGCTAACGTTGGTGAGGTAATCAAGAATGTAATGGCTAGCTTCTTATTTCTAGTGAATATCTTAACATCTGGCAACTCAACGGTAAGATACACAGACAAGCAACCGTAAAAGGACTTATTTTGTGAATGTTAATACTATATGAAAGCCTCTTCAATAATTATCAGTCATGTCTTGTCACGACAAACAATTTTATAATGGACGTTTGTTACTTACCATTAAATTGTTTGTTCAGGTGAAGATGTTACCATTGCACTGTTTGTTCGGGCACTAATGTTACCATCGTTCTACCTGTTTAAATGGTAATGTTACAATCACACTGCCTGTGTTCAAGTTACCATCGCACTCTTCGTTTAGGTGCTAATGTTACCATCGTTCTGCCTGTTTAAATGCTAACGTTACAATCACACTGCCTGTTCAAGTTACCATCGTACTTTTTGTTTAGGTGCTAATGTTATTATCGCAGAGCTTGTTCAGATGCTGATGTTACCATCGCACTGCCTATTTAGGTGTTGATGCTGTAATCGCACTGCTTATTCAAGTGCTGATGTTACCATCGCATTGTTTTGTCTGGTGTTAATTTTACCATCGCATTATTTTGTCTGATGCTAATGTTACCATCGCACTGCCTGTTCAAGTGCTGATGTCACCGTTATACTATTTTCGAAAAAAAAAAGAGTTAATAAACAATTCTACCAAATAGTTGCTTTGTTTAGAAATCAAAGTTCATTTAAACAGTTAAAAGTAGTCGCTGGTCTAATTTATTTAGTACTAACCTACAGCTTAGTCGAACCGACTTTGATTGTCTTTGTCTGTAGGTCTAATTCTCAAAATAAACTTAAACAATTAAACACAAGTATATGTGTGATTAGTAAATATTCCATATTTAAGTTGTAGTCTTACTTAATTAACACTAACATTTACTTTACTTTCTTTTAAACCTTACCGTATCATAACAGAATTCCATAATAACATATACAACACTTCAATACTTTACTGAATGCATGCTGACGTGGTAATCACTGACAGTCTAATTTTTTGTTTTTCTCACTGAATAGCAGTCATTACTCTAAAGATAGATTACTGCTTCTTTGTGGTGGTAAAACAGTATTACCATTTGGCATCAATCTATACGTTAGAAAAAAGTCCGTAACTTTAACCACTCAAACTAGTAACCCTATTCAACAACTTCTTACCCAGACGTAGCGATCTAAAGGAAAAGACTATTCAGTTTCAAACGTTCTTGCATCCTGATAATCAATCAGTCTCGGTAAAGAGAGAGGAATTTGAAGCATCCACAGAAATTTATTTCGTCGCAGTGATCTATTATCTGTTACGTGGAAGTTTGGGCTTGGATCCTCTAAGTTGCTGAAAAACATTGTCTTCACGAGCTCGGGCTAAAGCTTGGCAAGATCCCTGTTTTGTGCGATACTGCGGACAGAGTTCATTAGGAACTGGCACTGAAGCATCGTTTACGAATCCACGGTCTTTAACTTGACAAGCTAAGTTGAAACATCTGCTTGTGATACTTTAGAATGTGTGAATATGTAACGGATGTGTCTCGGTAAATATATATAAAGCTTTTTTTTTTAGGCTTTCACGAGGAAAAATGTGTGACAAGCCTAACTAATATCTATAGAAAACTGGAATAGTTACACTTGTATACACATAATAATTTTCTTCGCCTTCAATTTTCAAAACAACTCATAGTTATTGGCCGTTGCACGTTTTTTTTTATATTCTAAAGATTTTTATAATTCAGTTTTCATTCTAAGTATTAGAGGAACGCTTAAATAAAGCTATTAAGAATAATAAAAAACAACTTGTCCCATAACTTTAGCTGCGCAAAATTTACGAAATTATCTAGACAAAATGTTATTTAGGTGTCAGATTTATCTTTTGAAGTTATATAAAATAGACGAGAGTCGGAACAGCGTTTTGTATCAGAGTAGAATAAGTTAGTTATGGAAAGTATAAGCCTATTACTTCGTTATATTCAAAAATAAGCTTTTTAGTTTAAAACGTTTTTGACTCATTCACTTAGCGATATTAAGAAGACTCGTTAGACCCAGTGATTTAGATTTTTAATTAATTTCCAAAAATTTTATTCAAGTAGTTGAAGGAATGTGTTGTAAGTCCATATATTGATGACTCATTTGGAACTGAGGACTTATAATAGCACTTTATATTTGGCATTTCAAGTTTTCCATTATATTTCTGCAAGAAAACCATATAAGTTAACATTTTACAAACAACGGGGACCCCTAAGAAACTAAATAAAGTATTGTATGTGCTAGCCCTTAATTTTGAAGCGGTGGATTAGAGGGAAGGTAGCCAAGTGCTTGGGCCTCTCTTTATTAACCATTAGTGGGATTGACCGTCACATTATACCGCCCCAATGGGTAAAGAGTGAGCATGTTCGGCGATGAATTTCGATCTCACGACTGTAGGTTGCGAATCGAGGGTCCTAACTACCAGGCCTAGAAAAAGTAACGGACAAACATTGTAAATAAGGAGGATTATAAAAAGTAACGGATAAACATTGTAAATAAGGAGGATTATATTGTGTAAGTGAATTATGTAGTAAGAGAGAGAATAAAATTATTAAACTAGATAGGCATTAAATCATTACAATTAAAACGAAGATACTAAAGCATTGAACAATAACATAAATTTTCCATAAGTTCTTGAAAGATCAATAGTATTAGTTATCTACAATCATACCCAATAACATTTTACAGTACTTTTCTTTGAAGAAGATATTAGCAATTAGTTTATCCACAAACCTCTTTTCTATATTTGCAAAATCTTCATTCAGTACAGAAATTAGTGTATTGTTTGTAGTTGGCTGGTGGGGTGCCAAACTGTGAATTTCAGGGTTCCAGGTTCTTGTCCAGTTGCTGAAAAACGTGTTCCGCACTTTGTGCTAGTGCACGCGTTATAAGAGAGAGAGAGACGATCAAATCGCACTATTCGATATGCAGTAGCCCCAGAGATGACGGAGGGTGCCATTTAGTTTATTAGTTCAGAATTAAGGTTGGCTAGCGCAGATAGTTCTTAGGTAACTGTACGCGAAACAAACAGAAATTATACTTAATTAATAATCATATATAGGAAGTTTCGATATAGAATCGTCGTTGAACACAAAATTTCTATTACAAGAAACAAATAGTCTCAACTTGCCAAGTTTCCTTTTTCTAGTATTAAATGGAGATAATAGATGATGATGATATCATAATTACAGCAACTTCTGTTAGTTAAGTACTTTCTAACCACTCAAACAGCCCAGTTACTATAGGGTATCTTAATTAGTGTTACTATGGAGTAAATAAAGTTACTACGAAGAATTAAGATTGAGATTTAATGGAGATATTCACAATCAGCGTGGGATCTAAACGTACTCCTGATTTGGTTAATTTATTTTTCGAGTTATTATTCGAACCGCTTTAATAACAGATAAACAATGGGATATCTTATTTATTCAAAATTGCATACTCAGGAAATATTTGCCATTTAGGGTTAAATAAAACATGAATATAGGCCTGGGATACTGGACTTCAGGTGTGCTTTTTTTTTCTCCCTCTCACATTCTTCCTACTAAGCTCTCCGAGTGAATCCGAGTACTTAACATAAAACATTTTCTAGAGCGTCCATTCCATTTGATAGGTCTGTAACACTTAATTTAAAAAAAAAATCAATTTCTAAAGATCTCCGATTATTAAATCTTATAAGAATGAGAAAAGTTATTTTTCCTGCACTAGATAATGAACAAGAACAACACTGAATGACTTTTTTTATGTTTTATTCGTAAAACACCTAACACCCCTCAGCTCTTGCAGTTCATGTTTTTAAAAACCTATAATATTGGTCTTAATATAATTAACAAGGTCAAACAATATTTTTTTTGCATGTTACGTTTGTAACATTTCTGACACCCATGGTCAGAATGGGGGGGGGGCAATGGGTGTTATTGTCCTGGGCTCCCCCGAATCGAAGGATCACTCAATGGGAGTAAAATAAAAAAATAACAATAATAAAATTGGATGTGCCATTGAAAAACGTGTGTTTTCAACCTTGTCACTATAACAACAGTGACTTTACTCGTTTCATATAAACCAATTACTTGGAGATTTTTCATTAACATGTTCTTACATCTTGTTCTTTCATGGGTATACGTTCGATCATTTAACCACAAAAATATCGTTGTCATTATATGTATTATAAAAATTCGTTACCATTACTCTATATTTATTATAAATATTAGAATTGGTGTTATGTATATTATCTACCAATCGCTTATGTGAATACTATTGAACTGTATTCAACTTATTTTTCAAGTTCAGTTTTATGTCCCTTTCCTCTACAAAAATTTCCCCGGGCCTCCCAAGTTTTTAATCTGGCCCTACTAACACTCTTCAGCTTTTTCAATTCGTGCTCTGAAAAACCTATAATATCAGCTTTAACGTATATATGAATTAATGATCTTCGTACGGAAAGAAAAAGTTAACAACACTTTTAGCGTATAAATAAATAACAGGTAAAATATGGAAGTTGGTTTTATATTTTTATATGCTGTACAAAGAATTACGTAGGAATAAAAACGCTATTGACTGGAATGAAAGAGCAAAATCACACTAAATTTGATCTGGTTTAATGCTTTACATAAAGCAGGTAACTTCATCATAGTAAACGCAGATCAGGATGAAGTGCCGCTAGGACTCAATTCGTGTTTAATCTGACGCCAGACGTAAATTAGTTAAACTTCACAATTTTATGTTTGTTTGTTTTGAATTTCGCGCAAAGCTACACGAGGGCTATCTGCACTAGCCGTCCCTAATTTAGTAGTGTAATAAGACTAGAGGGAAGGCAGCTAGTCATCACCACCAACCGCCAACTCTTGAGCTACTCTTTTACTAACGAATAGTGGGATTGACTATTACGGCTGAAAGGGCGAGCATGTTTGGTGTGACGTCGATTCGATCCCGCGACCCGCAGATTGCGAGTCGAGCTCCCTAACCACCTGGCCATGCCGGGCCACAATTTTATGAAACTAATATTGCTTACTTTA
The DNA here is from genome assembly GCF_000517525.1 of Limulus polyphemus. Classification (NCBI taxonomy): domain Eukaryota; kingdom Metazoa; phylum Arthropoda; class Merostomata; order Xiphosura; family Limulidae; genus Limulus; species Limulus polyphemus. The sequence goes on from NW_013665755.1 coordinate 217,541, forward strand.
TCGTATATTTTGATATAATAATATAGCCAATAGTTTTAATTAAGACATGTTTACATGACATTTTTATATTAATACTGTTTAAAGTTGAGATAATACAACTTAAGTTATGTTTTGTAGTGCACATATATTTCAGGCATTGTATAAGTGTCACTTGCTTATTATGTTGTTAAACTTTCAACATACAAACAAGTGGATCAAATAGCTGTAAAAGGAATATAAACAAGAATTATATTGTAAACATCTCGTACAAACGATCTTCATGAGTCTATATAAAGGTCGTTTAACCGAAACTTTTACTATATAATTTAGTTTGTTTCACAATGATTACAATAATCTAATTGTATTTTCAGATTTTACCGCGTTGTTGGTGCTTTTTTGTGATAAGGTAAAATTTCATAATGCTTCTTGTATATGTATAAAATGTTTAAGAATGAAGTATTTAAAAGTTTAGACATGGTTTTTATTTCTGTTTGCTACACATATAATACAAAAACATGCATGCATAGACTGCCTTATCACCTGTCGCTATACATAGCAAAAACAACCATACTAACTTGAGGATGGTATTTGATATTAATTAAACATTATAGAACAAATAGGCTACATAGCTAGATCTAAGATTTCAAGACAAAGGTTTTTAATTTAAAAACTGCTGACCAGAGAGGAGAAGCCAGTTAACAACACCTGCCGTCTGCACGGCTATTCTTAAACGAATAGAAGGGTGTGACTGTCACTTTTATAACATGCACATAGCAATAAGTGCAGAGTATGTTCAGCGGCATATCGTGGACTCCATCATTAGACCTTCTGATTCATAACCGACACGTTATTTGGCCACGCCTGGCCTCACTGTTTCTGTGGTTAAAGTTAAGCACAAAGCTATACAATGGGCTATCTGTGCTCTGCCCACCACGGGTATCGAAACCAGATTTCTAGCGTTGTAAGTCCGCAGACATGCCGCTGTGCCACTGGGGGGGGGGGCACTGTTTGTACATGAAAGGTATTTGTCTACGAAGTCAAATAGTTAACTCAATATCATTCACAGGCTTAAAGCAGCTTACGATACAAGCATGAAATCTAATGTATCTAACGTAATAAATGTTTTAACTGAATGCAGTATACCTATTTCACTTCCTCTATGATAGATATTTAACCAAATTATTAGTTATCTTTTTCACTTGGTATCTGTACACAAAAATAAATGCCACGGTTGTTTGCCAAGACCGTTCCTGAATTTTAATAATTGGAGTAAGAGTATCTCTAGGGCAAAATATGATTATATATGTGAGTATATGTATATATATAAACGTATTCACTCGTATTCAATCAACTGTTCAACTTTTTTTCTTCTTTAATCTGGTCTTTAAGATACAATAATGATTACCATAAATCTTTCCTTGAACACAGAGCCACACGTTTTATAGTACATATTTTACTTTTATGATTAATAAGTTAATTTTACACTTTGCTTCACATATCTTTTACATTATTTACACTAACTAACAAAGGAGATATTGTTTCACTGAGAATTTACACTAACTAACAAAGGAGATATTGTTTCACTGAGAA
>NW_013665755.1:220109-229463 GCF_000517525.1 Limulus polyphemus
TATATCGTTTCACTGAGAATTTACACTAACTAACAAAGGAGATATTGTTTCACTGAGAATTTACACTAACTAACAAAGGAGATATCGTTTCACTGAGAATTTACACTAACTAACAAAGGAGATATTGTTTCACTGAGAATTTACATGAATTATTGAATTTACGAGAGCACTTTCCAATCTCTTTCTCTGTACATAAGGACATTTCAGTTTTCAACGTCCAGAACATCTGAAAGATGGGACTGAGGGCTGTTCAGCTCAACCTCTCGGTTAGAAGAGACGTGTGAAGAGAATGAGCTACAAATAATCTTCTCTCCTGGTAGGTCGAAGGCGTGAGTAAGAACATGCCGTCGAAGGTCACAGTTTCGACGGAAGACCTTACTGCAGGAACCGCAGTTGTATGGCTTGAGGTCGGTGTGGGTGAGAAGGTGTGTTTTTAGGTTACTCCTTTGGTTGAAAGTGCGACCACACGTTGCACACTTGTGAGGAGAACTCTCCAAGTGAAGGATTCTGTGGACCGCTAAAGTTCTAGACTGACAAAAGCCTTTCCCGCACTCTGAACACTTGAACGGTTTTTCTTTCGAATGAATGTACCTAGAAATGGAGAAAGTAGAACAAAACATAAGATATTATCTGATTAGCTACATTTGATATATAAACCAATTCGTGAAACTATATTCCAATTATTTATTCTTACTACCAAATCTAGCTAATGTTATTTTAGAAATATGATTGTGTCAATCTTATGCACAACTTCAAATATGAAACAGAGGAGATTTAAGTTACATAGAATTATGTAAAGATAAAAGTCATCGGAAATAGCGGAATTAAAAAGTAAATGCTACTCGAGGGGCATGGACCGCCCTCTTCCACTATTTTGAGCCGTAATGCACGATCCATTCGATGGATGCAAAGACACCCGGTGACAAACGCGTGGCATTAAACGTCACTTATATTTTGCGACGCTGGTTTCTCGTATTTTGCTACCGACCTCCTCACTCAATTGTGTGTGTGTGTGTTTTGTCTATGGCAAAACCACTAAGGCTATCTACTCCCATCCTTAATTTTGAACAGCTGACCAGAGAAAAGGCAACCAGCTGGCAGTACCCACCGCCAACTCTTTTACCAACGAATAGTAGAATTAACCGTCATACTATAACGCTCCCATGGCTGAAAGGGAGACCATACTTCGGCGCCTGGTTTCGATCATGCAACCCGCAGATTGCTAGCAAGTGCCCTAACCACCAGGCTCTCTCTCATTTGTGCCCTCATTCGTGTCATTAAAACGGTAAAATTGACATGGCTGCCAAAAGCGAACTATTTGTTTGATTACTTGTTCATTTTGCCGACACCAAACAAACAGACGGATATTTTTTTGTATGGATATATGCAAGCTCATTTGATGGTTATATCATTTTTCACTATATAATCGAAGAACATGATAGCCGAGAAAGTAACTTTTATTTTACGTTTAACCCATTTTTTTTTTTTTTGGAGTGTGGCTCAACAAATATCGTATTTTATTTTTCTCTAATGCCATTCACCTGTTTCTGTGGTTACTAAGTTGAAAACAATCAAATGATTAGCTGTTTATCAAAACTCATTCTATTTCACTTGACAAATAATTTTGGCAAAGAAATCAGTAATAAGTTCTTACAGCATTTATAAGGACACGGACATTTGAAATATAAGTTAATTATGTCAAGCCAGTGATTTCAAAACAGACAAAACATAATAATAATAAGAGATTCTAGAATCGCCAAAAGAAAAAAAAAACCAACAACAACATAGAAATCATGTCACTACATATCATTAGCACTTCTTCCAAGCGCTTCGCGTGGAATCCACGTGCAGTAAGGACTTATGGTTTCGCAGGCGTATTTAGCAGGCGATTTTTAAACTAGCGCGAGAAGTCTATGGTTAAACTGTTATTGCTTACTTTACCAAGCGGGAATACGCAACTATTTATTTAATATATAGTCAGTTATAATCCATTAAACAGAAGTTACCAATTTTGAAGCCGGTTAAGATAAAATGAGTTCTGCCTCCTCAATTCCACGTTATTGGTGATGATGGAAAAATGCCCTGTACGAGGAACACATATTTCACTATCTATAGACCTATATTTATTTTGAACATGTAAGGATAATTTTAGAAGTTGGAAGAGGTTAAAATACATTGTTAATAATTAGGTCGCTGTTTATTTCCTTATTTGGAAGGATTAAACAAATAAAAAATTCCAAGATGACTTTCGTCTACCTGTGGTCTCTGAGATGATCTTGTCTTCTGAAAGCTTTCTGACATACATCACAGGTGTAAGGGCGTTCATCAGTATGTGTTCGTTCATGAATCAGTAAGTTGTAGGATTTGGTAAACCTTCGTTGACAATACTTGCAGATGAATTCCTTCTTAGGGCGCGAAGTGCATCTACCTCGTGTTCCTTTATGGTTGAACAGTCCAGTGCCTAAATTGGTGTAGTAAGGCGTCACTAGTGGAAAGGTACGGCTGGCAATGATCGCAGACATTGATGTCTGGGATGGATTGCTCTGTCCTTGAAGGTCTAAGGATTTGGGGTGTAAACAATCCAGATCTTCGTCTTTAGACGTAGCGGATTCAGCTAATCTAGCAAAATCAAACCTAGGTTTCTTTTTAGACAGAGAAGTGGATAAGTCAAATACCATCGCCTTTTTTTCTGATTTGTCATCAGAACTTACAGTCTTCTCTTGACCCACTTCCGGAGTCTGAGTAGTTTCTGTCATAAAAATCGGGTACCCTCCCACGTGTTTAGTACATTCGATCATTGCGACAAAAGGATGCGGAAGCAAGGGGAAAGGGGCTGCGATATGCATCTGAGGAGGAGAGTAGAAGTTCTGTAGCATCGTGCGCATGGTGCAAGAATTTCTGAGTTCTGAAAACTGTGGTTTGGACGTTACAGAAAGTAAACTGTTCCACGACGCTTGTGTCTCCCGTTGGTCTGTCACTGAATAACCCTCATTAACAAGGATGGATGAACACTTTACACAATGAGGAGTTGTGGGTTTCTGTCGAGCGACATCTACCGAGAAGACAAACATATATATATATATATATACGTGTAAAAACACATAGACAAAGAAATAGTGTTTTTACAAACTTGTATGAATATACTTCTTCATTATTTGTATAATAATTAAAAGTATATGGACGCACATGATGTCATGAATACTTAAGGAAAGCCTTTTTAGTGTCATAATCACGTAATGTTGATCGAAATATTTTGTAGCATGTAAAGATAGCTAAATTCTATAATGTGAAAAATTTCATAGAGTAAATCAAACAAAAATAAAAAGTAGGATTATTTAACTTATTTAAAAACCATGGAAGGCATATCTGTTTAGGCTAGAACTAAATATTATATAACAAAAATTGCAAGCTAATAAAAACCATGATAAAAAGTAGGAAAGTACAGTAAACTGGGTCTTATGGCACTTGATACTTTTAGTTAACTATAAAAACATAATTTGGATGTAGCATTATGGTACTGAGCTAATCAGATACATACTTAATTAATAGAAATAAGAAAGATATCGGTGTCGGCCAGAAATGTAGAGAGATTGCGTATTATTTCCGTAACGCTGTTATTTTGATTCATTTCAGAGCTTCTAGAGTGCTAAGAGACTAAGTTAATTAAACGAACAATTAAATATATTATGAACAACTTAAGACTACACACAAAGAATAAGCTTGAATTTAAAATTTCAAATTAAGTTGGCACTTCCTACAGAACAAAATATATATATATCATCTATACATTATTTAACAATGTAGGAGGTTACGTTATATCTGTGGTTCTAAAACCGTGAGAATGTATAAGACCTACATTATATTAATCAGGCCTCGGAACAGCGACTACGCCACATTCACTAAATGAGAGCACACGAATCGTGATAGCCCCCGTTTCTATACTATAAATAAGGACATAATTATGTAGACCCAGCTTCGAAGTATTTATGAAAAAAGTATGGGCGCCATAGTGTGCTGAAGAATTCGTGAAGGACTACTTGTTCATGTGCCTAACTCTAAACTCACCTGAGCGCTTGCCGTCAAGTTACACATCAACTCTTTAAGAGATATCTAACGTCTGAAAGTTGAAATATAGCCTATATAAGGTTAATGGCATCGGTCTGAAAGACAAGTTTATATGTGATGTGTTTCTGCTCTTTTACCTTCTTTTCTTAAGTCGTTAATACTGATCATAGTCACGTGAGGTGCAGATCCGCGCAGAATGGAGTCAGTGGCTAAGCCATTTAATTTTAACTTTAAAAGCCTAGCAATTTTCGATGACTTTCCCATATTTACCAAGTTCACCAACAAAAGCCAAGCCCAAAGCCGAAGCAAAGTACACTGTAATTTACTAACAGTTACACAGTAATTTTACATGGCTTAGAAGTTGGTTTATTACTCAGTAAAAAATATAAAATAATGTTTGGGTAGTCTGGTCACGTCTTTGTCTCTGAGACCAATATAAGCTCTCGTACATCTGCCTCCAAATTTCGAAGAATGACAATAGAAAGAAAATTGTTGTCATTGCTAGTTTGAAACTTGAGAGGTTGAATTCTATGCTATTAATAATACCAGCCTGCGGTTCGTGCTTCCTTCTTTCAATAGACACCACACCCAACCACGCGCCCTTCTCACACCCAACCACCTTCGTGCTTTTCAAGGCTACGCGTCCCCTAACTTAAACCACTGAATTCACATCACGTCAGAAACCTTTCTATCCGAAATATAATAATTTAGAACTGGTAGAAATGATGTTTTTACCTATTATTATAAATACTGTTAGATGTTTTATCTACAAGTACACAACTTCACAGGTTAGTTATTCCCTTGTTACACCTGAAACCTTAGTTTCTCGTCTTCTTCAAAAACGTTTCATGGCATGGATTTTACTTGCTACTTGAGAAGACCATTTTGTTTTTACTTATCGTTTAGGAAACAACTGATGGTTTAAGCTAGTCATTTGGGAATGGTTAAGCATGAATCAAGATCAAAACATCGGGTTGGTACACCTCTGAATGACTGATGATCATTTATAGCAATGACTTTTCGGCAAGTTAAGTGTTACTAATAACTGTTATTATTTTCAGAGGCTAAAAGTTTGATTAGATGACATTTTTCTAACTTTAGTGTAAAATACGAGGACATCTTACGTCACTATATAAAAATGAAAATATATTCTGAGACGAGAATAAATTATAGTTTTAGTGTCGTACATAAATTTTATCAAACAAAAGGAAGAGACAAGTTCTGGTATTGACGATCATACCATAGTATGAAAGTATAAACTGGTAATTACAACCGTTCTATACTCTGAAAATGTTAAATTATGTCTCCTTTATATCGCGTTCATCAGAATATACACAGAGGTTGGTGATCTAAGTTTCTTTATAGTGTGCATAATTTCATTATTTTAATATAATTAAACAAGAAGCGTTTTCAAAACGCTTGATTTCATATACACCATAATCGTAATGCAAAGTATAGAAAAAACTTTCAGAGTAATTATGTAATTTGTGATTAGTACAGACACAAATAGTTGGTAAACGATATGGTTTGTGGAAATGGAAGATTTAAGATGGTCTATTAGCTTCAACAATATTTTTTATGGAAAACAATAACGGATACGCACAATTATGCATCTGATTTCATAAATTAACTTCTGACAAAGCATATTAATCCATTTACATCCAGATTAGATTATGTCTTAATTTTTGGTCAGCATACACAAATAACACAAAATCTGCGCTATTCCAAAACTGTAATTTTACAAGGATATAATTCAGATATCCGTTATATTTATTAAAATCGTGTTTTTAGTCACGGAATATTCATTTGACAGAATTTTACTAATTTGTACAAGTACGAGCTACGTGTTTATCAAGTGATTTACTCAAGTGCTTCTAAAACGGTAAAAATGACAACAGCTGTAAAAACAAAACAATAAGACCAAATTCCTTCAAGTTACGTTTTACACTAGTAATAATAACGGTAAGCAAAACATTTTTTTTCGTTTAGTTAATGTTATGTTTGCGGTATTCTTACAGTGTCAATTTTGTTAACGTCATGACAAGTAAAAATGTCGTGTTATTTTAGAAATACTTGTTTTTCAAAATTATTTATAGACAATCGTAAAAAAGTTTGAAGTTCACTAGATTCTTTGATGGACGTTAAAGAAAAATAGGTATTAGAAATCGTATATAGCTGAAGATCGAAGACAGAATATAGCTAGAACTAGAAACGTATTAACATGATAATAATAATAGCTATTTAGAGCAGATTTTGTAAAATTCTGTACTGAATACCCGTATGTATTAATTAAGTTATCATAGATTTGTGGTTTCGAAATAGATTCTACTTCAGAACTTCAAAATGGTTGATCCGCGGCTGGCAACAAATGATTTACTTTTAACCTTTCCACATTCCGTTGATAAATACAAACAATTACACATTGTGATGTCAGAAAACCAGAATAAAAATAAGACCAAATACTTCTTTTGCAAGTAAAGCAACACTTCAAGAAACACTATTGATTTTCTGCAGATAATGGTGTAGAACTTAATTTAGAACTTTTTCCTTGTTAATTACGTTAGGATAAAGGAAGAAAAATATTAAAATACGGGATACATCTGTGGTTCTTTATAGAAAATACTTGTGTAACTGTTTCACTTTTTTTTTACATGCTAAACTAGGGCAAAACAATAAATAAAGTACAACAACAAAAAGAGAGAATTTAAAATGAAACCTATTGAAATGCCTTTTTTTTTCTGGCTAAATTGACAGTTAAGTAACTGCGACTTCTCTCTAAACTTCTTTAAGTTTTAAATGAAGTAAGTAGAGCAGACTTTGAAATTTTTCTGTTTACCGAGGGACTGAAATTCTAAGAAACTCACTTATGGCCAAAAATGTGTTTAAACCCCAAAAAATTATATGTAAAATACAAGTTCTTTTTAATTTTTTATGCACGTCCAAAGGAGTATATTTATTTACCAAATAAAGAAAAAAACATTTGTTAACATTAACCTTATTTGAAAAAAAAAACTATTAAAAAGTGAATTTAAATTTTATAAACAAAGAATACCATTGCGCCACATCTCTTAATAAACTTCTAGATGACATATATGTAATAAGTTTACTAATTAGGATATCCTTTACTGTCTTATGGTATTGTACAATAAAAATAAGTCAAGAATGAATAAAAATTGATACTCAGATCATTTATGACTTTATCTTTTCTTAAGACTGATTCAGAAATAACCTTAAAAAGCTCGCTATGAGTTGTTATCATAAATTACAACGAACATTATTAACATCAAGGAAATCTAGTTAAGACTTTGTAAATCTTGGTGAAACATTATTTTAAAAAAATTAAGGGAATCAATCTAAATGTTCCGTAGCCTAATTCATACACTTCTTTCTCTTCAAGAACCGACACATTTGTTTACTCCACTTACAAATGGTAGGTCGCTCACTTGGTTTTCTTATTTACCAACGCAAAACTTTAAACCAAAGATGCTGAAGAGATGACTTGTATATTTTTTGTGACGATTAAATTTCTTTTTTTTTTTTGTAAAATGTAAAACAACAACAACAACAAAAAAAAAACGCAAACCCGCACACGGAAGCTCCCAGTGGTCTTCGATCATAATTAATACGGCATAAGGAGATGTGTTATAACAATGTTGACTGACGTCTGTGAAATCAGATCCCAGCGCACATCAGAGTTTTATGCCCCTCGCACTCAATTTAAATATCTAGCTCTAAAGAAAAACAGCGTCCCTTATTATTAAGGAAACATAGAATTTTAAGTGCTATAGTATTTTAAAGTTACTTCAAAATGTCGGACACTATATTAGAGAAGAAAAAGAGGAAGAAGTGATTGGAAATTAATTCATGAACTACCACCGTCTTTTTCGCCCACACATATTCAGTTTAATAGCGTTAATTTCTTTAAACTATTATTTTTCGCACTGCCAACTTAGACAAGCATAGTAGTTTTCAAACGTAACGCCATGTTTCGTGTTTAACGGTTTACTTTCATTACACTACTTTATGATGCGTGTAATTGCGTATTTGTTACGCTAACGACCAAAACGCAATACTTTGGTGAACAGTACGAATTTAGATGAACAATGACATGAGAAGAGGCTATATGGAAAGGTTATGAATCAATAAAAATATGTCAAGGTATTTTAAAACCAATAACCGCAGTTCATTAAAAGTGCTAAAAAGTATCGATAAAATGTCATAATCAACTTTAATATTTCAACCTTTTTTAAAATTTTGCTTAGGAAAAAAAGTGTTAGAAATTTTATTTTAGACAAATCCATCAAATCCCTCTTGTAAATATATTTTTATGAAGTGAAAGATCATTTTATGCACTAAAAGTCTATATAAACTAATATATATACATATATATAATTTGAAGGAAAGTTGTTTTTGAGTCCATTCTGTATATGGAGTCTTAAGGCAGAACGTCGTCGCTGTATTTGACAACACCCATATTGAAGAAGAAATTGTTGGAGCATTTCGTTTGATGCTAAAAACTATATATATTACTGTCTTTTCAATTTGATTCTATCCTTTCCCGTCTGTTGTGGATCAGTTCTACCTACAAGCAGATTAGCTGCATCAACATAAGCTTTTTTTTATATCTTTCAACGATGTTCAGTTCTCTCTTCAAGAATTACGTGAGGTCCTTTAGCAATTCTTTAAACAATATAAAATTATATATTTAAAAGAAGTAGTTTATTTTTAAGCCTGAAAATTAATACTTTATTTTAGGTGATAGAATATCATATCAGAATATTTAAAGATTGTTTTGCCGAAGTTATATGTTAACGTGCCATAAACATAAATTCAGCTTGCTGGAAATTACCTTTTGATAAGTCATTCGTGAAAATGCGTAACATGCTGTGAAGTTATAAATAAAACAGAAGTACACTACGCATTACGGAAGGATATTCGCTTTTTGCAAGGATGATCTGAATATGCTAATATAACGGCGTGTCGCCATAAGTACGAGCAGTGGCGCCAAGGATGCTATGTTTAGCACCTATTTGACAATATAATGCCACAACAGATAAAACTCTGGCTAGAAGAATATAAAATACCTCCTTCCGTAGAAGAAGGATAAAAATATACAGCTAAAAAGGACAGAAAATGTCGAAAAATAGAACCTTGAATATTCTGTTACGTCTCCGTTTGTTAATTAACTTTCCGTAACTTCGTTCCGACGAAATTTTAGCGACACAAGTCCTTACTTAATAAAACTGGTTTATTCTTTCCGAATACAACTTTACGATACACTTATTTTCA
>NW_013665755.1:230309-233988 GCF_000517525.1 Limulus polyphemus
TTACTAGCATCACAATCCAGTATGTACGGCGGAAAGGGATCTGGAAGCTTTAAAGGTGGAGTGGAGACCAATTTTTCCTTCAACGTCTTGAAAGAATGCTGGCAAGAAACTGTCCATTCAAACTTTTGGCCTTATTTTCAACAATCGCTCTATAACAAACGCTATATCAACGAACGTCAACAATACTTCTGACTGCAGTTCAATTACTCACTATCTACACACACATTACATTACCGTCACGTTGTCACCCTCTTTGATATACCAGACTACCCCACACCTAGTAAATGCTAGAGCATTCGCCAAAGTACAGGATAGTTCTAGAAAGTAGAGGACGTGAGAATAGTCACGTGATCTCGATGACGCAACAATTCTTTATGGAAGCGGAGACATTCGTACAACAACGTTTAGGACAACAACCATAGCTTCATAATGAACAAGGATTTATAGTTATGAAGGCTAACAAGGCAAAAAGTCGTAATATTCTGGCCACACCCGAAATCAACGGTTGTTGTCATAGAAAGATACCTAAAGAAACCGGAATCATGTCAATTCTATTAAACCATGTATCAGTCGTGTCCTCATTAGATCCGACGGACTTTTCTGTCTTTAATTTGCTTAATGTGGTCTAAAATGCTAACATCCACATACACACACACATATACAGTGGATGGTTGTGGAAAGCTTGCCGAGATGCATTGTCCAAGATTGATATCTCTTTCTTCCCAGTGGAAGATGCGGTGTCAGACAACACTAGTGCATAATCATGACCGTTATAGTCACAATCGACGAAGTGAAAGTAGCTCTAAGAGGCTGTACGGGACCCAGAAAATAGTTTTTTGTAAAAGAGCGGTTAACCTTTAGTAGAACGTTAATCTATATTTCTATCTTTCTGCTGTCGATCTACAAGTAATTAATGAAATATTACCTGAAAATAAGTTGTTTATTGAAGTTGACTATTGTATTTATACAAGTTTTCCGCTCGATGAGCAATTTATTTGTCCTATTTTAATTGTATATTATATACAATAATATTGTCATGCAAATAATCATACTTTTTGATTAAGCTAAAAATGAGCTTGCTTGACTTAATAAATTGTAAATTATATGTTACTAACGTATAGTCCGTCAAAAATGACGGGGCAAGTTCTAATACTTACCACCCCACCCTATAGTATAGCTATCTGAAATATATAAATTTTGAGAAATCAAGCTTGACCAACAAAGAGTCAGAAAAGTGCATTCGAGGCAGTCAGACGTCGGTAAATTCCTTTGTGAGCCAATTAAAATTAAGTTCATTCATAAAATAAATTCTTGGCGTATTCATGGAATAATTATTTTTGAAAATCGGTTATATTAACAACTTCTAATATATAGAAAAGCCGTGCGTTTTGGTAACAGAACGTTCCAACAATGGGTTTTATGTTATGTTGCTTAGCAACAAAAAGTATAACCTAATATTGTTGTTAGTCTATGTACTGAAAATATAAAATGAAATTTATGGAGAACAAAAGTGGAAAAATATTTGTTGATTTATTAATTTAGAGTCTCCGGTGATTAAAGAGGTTTTTTTTATTTATTTAATTAAAAACGTTGGTGATATAACAGAAAATAGCTTAATTGATAAAATTGAATCCATATTTTTACTTTCATGATAAATTTTATGCATTTGGCTCTAGGCTAGGTGATCCCACACTACTACGTATTTACTTTAGGCTTAATATACTAACACTCACTACATTTATAGGGTTTCACGACATTCTGCCCACTTGGATACCTTTCAACCCCGTCACTAAAATCATAATGGGCAGACATTAATCGAACTATTCTACCTGGATAAATGCATTTTAGCTTTTATGACTCCTCCTGTTCAAAGAAATCAAGCGTGACGTGACACATGCTGTCCTTTATATAGGTTAGAATTCGTATTTTTTTTCAACTCTAAAATCCACAGTTTCTTTTACTATATCACACAAGCATGAATAATTAGAAATGTTGGTATTATTGAAACCTAACATGATGGATAGACCCGACAGACGCTTTTTCATTGGTTTGATTTAATAGGGTGTTAGACGTCTAGTTCTCCACCCTTAACTACTTGTCAGTACCTCCTCAAATCGCCCGGCTTGGCGTGGGGGTTATTTGTAAAATCAAAAACGTTTTGCTATACAAATCTTAAAATGTATTTCGTGATTATTTAATTCTGACGTACTGTCAACAGTGATAACCATCTTGGCATGAAGTGTTCTAGAACATTTGTCTTTCACCAGGTGGTGTTGACAGGCGGTCACTTTGTCCTAATATGAACGACACAGCATGCATTAATAAAACCACATAAAACAAACAAACAAAAATTAAAAGCCCTGAACTACTCTCAGCATTTTATTTGTAAAGAAATATTCCCTGCAAACTATTAGCTAACCCCAAGTGAATACACGTACTGTTCTTTCTGATGAGCAAGTGTGATACCGAACATTAACATACGTGTATGGAGTAAGTTGACATAGAAATTACGTGTACATATGTTCATGATTTTCAGATGTTTATTTCCCCCCCCCCTTTTTGTGTTAACCAGAACATCGAAGAGATACTATAAAATTATAAAGAGAAATTTTTGGAGGAAAAGCGAAATCTAGTTCTACAGAAATATATATTTTTAAACTTTACACTTGGCGCATGGATATCGTGTTGAATAAGCCAATCTTGTTGAATTTCAATGAATGCTCTTTTATAGATACCTTGATGTGTGATATGGAACATGGAACAATGTCTTAGCGTTCTCTGATATAATCTTGAGAGGTAAAAGTTATACAATGAAAAAACCATTTCTGACAGCAAACTCTGAATGCGTGAATGTTTAATACTATAGAATGACACTCGCTGTTAAGTGACTTACCGTCTGTATTCAGGTATAGATTTTGCTTTTCAAATTATGTGTGGTCATAAAATGGTTTTTACTTGTAAATACAAACTATGCATGCCAGTAATGTATTGATAAATACGTACTTACAGGATACTGATGTGAATTGACGGCTTGCAGAAAGCATCAAGTTATGAAACAATAACACAGTGTAACGAATTTATTATATATATTTATTTTAATATTAACCTTTGTTGAGATTAAGTTTATATTTTATAACATACATAGCTTATAGTGTTGAATATGTATTGCGAAACTCCCACCTATTCCCTAAAGTTGTAGATGATTCGCAAGAGTAAGAATCAAGAATATATCTGTATACGTAAACACTTAAATGTAGCTCAGTATTGTTACGTAAAACTGAAATTTCTGGAAAACCCCCACAACCTATAGCTATAACCAACGCGACGCACCAAAAAGGGATTATCTATTATTAGTTCGCTTTGTCAGTGTGCTATAAACTTCGAAAGCTATAACTGTGATTGTTATAATGCTTATCAATCGGAAAACTTTAGATATTTGACCAGGAGCATTTACAAAGTTCGAACATTACAAATCATTTAATATCAGTGGATTCTCATCGGACAGGAGTATTTTTACGAAAAACATTACCTAACTTCATCGTGGAAAACTCGGCGTGTGCGGTTGGTGAATAACGAAGGACAAAGCTAGCTAGCTCTCCGTTAAGCGAATCGTATCTACATCAACTCGTAATTAGCTCGCTCATCGTGAACCCTCGATAAGATATCAAGGAAGTTCCAG
>NW_013665755.1:234560-242311 GCF_000517525.1 Limulus polyphemus
AAGGAAGTTCCAGACTAAAAAGGAGACTTTATATTGTTTGTAAAATTTTTCTACATAAATTATTGTTTGTAATAATTGTTATTCTAAATTGTATTGTTGTGTGTGTATATTAAAACGTATTTGTATTAAAAAAAGAAAAAATGTGTGTATAAATCTTGTTAGCAAATATCATAAACTGAGATATATCGGCAAATATTTAGCTACTAAATTTAAAGTACCATTTAGCTCAATTTCAGACCATTCCAAATTGTAATACATAACAGGTGTGACCCAGGGAAGAGTAAGCAAATTGGTGCTGATACTTCCACCAACGAAACTCTAAAGGCAGACTGGGAGAAGAAGCGTCTACCTGGTGCCAGAGGCCAAACTTCTACTCTTTCTTCAGATGAAGAGGATGACAGTGTAGCAACACCAGTTGTGTCTGCAAGAAAACTGATGTGAATTGACGGCTTGCATAAAGCATCAATTTATGAAACTATAACACGGTGTAACGAATTGATTATATATTTATTTTAATATCAACCTTTGTTTAGATTAAGTTTATATTTTAAAAAATACATAGCTTATAGTGTTGAATATATATTGCGAAGCGACCACCTATTTCCATAGTTGTAGAAGATTCGCGAGACTAAGAATCAACAATATATGCACATACATAAATGGTTAAATGTAGCTCAGTATTGTTACGTAAAACTGAAATTTCTGGAAAACCTCCACACGCCTATAAATATAACCAACGCGCCGCGCCAAAAAGGGATTATCTATTATTAGTTCGCTATAGTCAGTGTGCTATTAACTTCGGAAGCTATAACTGTGATTGTTATAACGCTTATCAATCGGAAAACTTTAGATATTTGACCAGGAGCATTTACAAAGTTCGAACATTACAAATCATTTAACCTCAGTGGATTCACATCGGACATTATTACTTTTACGAAAACATCACCTAACGTCATCGGTAGAAACTCAATTTCTAATAGGCGTATGAACAGTGAAGACTACAGGGGTAGCTAGCTCCCTGTTATTGTTAAGCACTCGTACCTACGTCAACTCGTACTCAACTCACTCATCGTGAACCCTCGATAAGATATCGAAGAAATTCCAGCTTATAAAGGAAGACTTTATATTGCTTGTAAGTTTGTGAAACTTTTGTTTATAATTCATTGTTTGTAATAACTATTTGTAATAACTGTTATTGTAAATTGTATTGTTGTGTGTATCTTAAAACGTATTTGTGTTAAAAAGAAAACTGTGTATATCAATCTTGTTGGCAAATACCATAGACTGACTATATATCGGCTTTTACTTAACTACTAAATCCAAAGTACAATTTAACTACTAAATTTAAATTTATCAGTTAACTCAATTTCATGCTATTTGAAATTCTAATATGTAACAATAGGGTTGAGTACATTACGTTAACACGATTTTGAATAAGCAAACTAGCATGTCGAACCACAAACGATATAAAGTTAGGGGAAAGGAATGTTTCAGAAATTCATTTTGATGCTGTTTGGCATGTGATACTACCGAAAACTGATTGCTTTTGGAAGGAATCTAACAACCCTTTCTGACGCAAAATATTAGTACATTTAAATGATAAAAATATGTTGAAATTGTGTACTTACAATTTCCAAGACTGGGGTATCCCAAGTACTTAATGGCATTAGAAAACAAAGGAATATGGATTAACCTGAGGAACCAGGACGAGCCAGTAAGAGACTTGCAATAAGATAACCCTATAATGGTAGGCAAAGTGCAGCGTCTTGTAACAGATGGAAGTACACGAACACAATGGTCACTGGGAAGCTGTTCACGTGCCCCATGTAACAGTATGCAATATAATCAAAAAGGATCTCGGCCTGGAAAAGCGACACTAGATGCTTCCATGACATATTTGTTCAGCCGTCGCACACCTCAAGCAGCTGAAGAATGAAAAATGTATTCTTACTATTCCACAAATACGAAAATATAGCGGTCAATTAACTGGGAGCAACACCTATAGATTTCTTTGCAATCCAGTTGTTGAAATTGGCACTGGGAAACTGTCGTCTTTGTACAATATATAGATGATAGAAAAAATTCGGGTGTGTGTGTGACTTGGACATGACAACCTTACGATGGAACCCTTTTCAATGCAAACTACACTGTAGATGCACGGTTGCCAGATAGAGCATGGCAAGACGTGGTGAAATGGACTGTAATGACGTAAAGAGGCTCCAAAATTGTTTTAATATAACTTATGTAACCTCTGTTGAGGACTTCTAAGACTTATTCTAATTTTATAAAACAGCTTAAAATATACGGCTGCATAAAAGTAAACTGTTAGTTTTAGATGACATTTACGATATTATACAAAATCCAAAGTTAACACATGCACAACGTAAATAAAGATGATTTTACTGCTGTGGAGTCTTAAGTACAATCTTGCCGTTTAATTTGACCTTATGTGACTAAACCGCGAATATTATAACTTGAAGTGATAAGTATACCTCTTACAGTGAACTGCTTGCTACATAGTGTGAAGTTATCACTTTGCGCAATAAATTGAACTGAAAGTTACATGGTCTGAAGTGATAAGTCTACCCTTGACAGTGAACTGCCAGTTACATACTTTAAAGTGATAACTTTTAGACAATAAATTGAACTGAAAGTTATATAGTCTGAAGTGATAAGTCTACCCATGACAGTGAACTGCCAATTACGTACATTAAAGTGAACTAAAAGTTACAGTTTTTGAAGTTCAGAAGTATAAAAATGGGAAGAAAATGCAAGTGTCATAATTTGAAATGACCACTTCCATGTAGATAAGTACTAAAAGATATGTTAAAATGAAAATTTTTCAAGTTCAAGAGACTTGCCAGATATAGTTTCAAGCGAATCTTTACGTTATGGTTTGTGAGTTACATAGTTCGAAAAAATACTATTTCAACGAATTAAAAGTAAACAAAATATAATATGTCAATTCACTTTTATGTGATAGATTAAAATGACCTCTATAGGTTAAAGTGTAATACAAGTTTCATGGCTTACAGTTTACTACTACGAGTTGAAACATCCAGGCTTTATACATTCGTAATGTTGATGTGAAAACAAAAATATTAGAAAAGACTGATCGCCATTGATAAATATAACATTTTTAGTATATATGTTCATGTTCTAATTACATTTTACGTTATATTCTTTAAACTATTCTATGTATTGCGCAGATACACTGGGTAATGAACTGTAAAACATTTATCATGTTATAAGAAATAATTATTCAAGATGCAAAACACCTGTGGTCATCAGAGCTAAATAATACACTTATCTATAACCAATATAAGGAGTCGGACAATAGACTCAGCAGTAATTGACTTGAAAATTCCTGGGACTAGTTTTTCTTTCACTTATATTTTAAATATTTATGCTATGTCTGGGTACTGGTTCTGCCGGAGATTTCAACATTCTTTATGAGAAAAGTTAGTTATGTTATGGATTTCGCGCAAAGCTACACGAGGGCTATCTGCGCTAGCCGTCCCTAATTAAGCAGTGTAAGACTAGAGGGAAGGCAGCTAGTCATCACCACCCACCGCTAACTCTTGGGCTAGTCTTTTACCAACGAATAGTGGGATTGACCGTCACATTATAACGCCCTCGCGGCTGAAAGGGCTAGCATGTTTGGTGTGACGGGGATTCGAACCCGCGACCCACAGATTGCGAGTCGAGTGCCCTAACCACCTGGCCATGCCGGGCCCTTTATGAGGAAAGCAAATCAAGATGCTAGGGTGTCTAGTTCAAAGTGTTTGAATGAGCTGCAACGTTTCCCATTGAGGACCGAACTGACTAGTTAGCCTTATCAGCTTGTTGCCCGAATATCAGATTTATTCTACCCGCTGTCACTGGACTCTCAGAAAGACATTTTATAATGACGTTTAGCACGGTTGGGTTACTAGTAATGAGTGTATATTTTCAAAAGGTGGCAGGTTAGTGGGACGCATATCTTACCCCTGCCTGGTTTAGCGACTAACCCTATTTGTGCTTCGATTGTATAACTTAAATTGCAAGCTCTGCCACTTCTTATTGTGACACACATGAAATAAACACTGCTTCCATCTCTTCAGAATATGAAGAAATAATTAATTTTGCAGATAAATTTATTAAGGGCATAGATTGTATTTACCCTTATTTACAACTATTTTACAATTACCATATATTTTGGTGAGATCTCACATTAATAAAATAGTTTTATTTTGTTAGTCACTGAGTTCTGTATCTGTTCGTTAAGATTAGAAACGTTTATCAACGGTTTGACTGTGAAGTAAACATTTCTTAAGAGGTTTCACCAAATTTTAAACTGTGTTTTATGTGTACAAAACTCTTCAGGAATGTTCAGCAGTCTTGCCACGAGAATCGACAAAGACCTAGTTGAAATATTTAGGCTTAAAAGTTCTATTATTTTTCAGTTACAGGTCATAGTTAAAATGTTATTGTTCTCAAAGATAGAGCTAAAGTTTTTCTTTGATACTGGTTAGAAACAGTCGTTGGATTATAAATAAGATGTTATAAAATACGTCGTACGAATATTCACTGAATAAATGAAACTAACCCTGTGTTAGCAGAGAAAGAGTCAAATTTCATCTGCTCTTACTTATAGAATTTTGATAAATGATTTTATCACTCTTCTCAGTAAACAACTAACAACATAGTAAAAAGATTACGACCATCAACTTGACATAATTTATGGTTAGAATATATAATTTTGACTAGAAAAAAGACAAACTAAGTTACAATATTTCTTGGATAAATTCGGGATTTCGAAAGTATTTTTATAGTTAACTTTATTTACTTTAAGATATGTAAAACCATTCAGCGAAGAATTGTCCCAGATAATGGATCTTTTACTTTTCCAGGGTAAATGACGGTTGAATTAGATTATAATGATAACCTTCTTGTTGTGTTTATGGTTGATGAAGGCTGTGTTAATAGGATTAGAGAAAACATGTTTAATATAATCAGTTTGAACATATATTTAATGCTCAGGGTTAGGGCTTATAATTATCGTTTTTTTAATAAAAAAAGGAAACACGCCAAGAACTTGAGTTTTATTTATTGTTATTCTTGGATAAACTTTGGATTCCAAGAGTAATGTATACAGTAAAACTGATGCACCGTAATATATAGAGAAATATTCAAACAAATGAGCGACGTTTCTAGATTTAACTACACTATTATATCAGCATAAGAAAGCTATGTATTTAGAAAAACCTACGTAGTCAGGTCATGAAGCGATAAAAATTTATACATACAAATAATCATGCTAAATCTATAATATAATATTTTCATGCAAATACAGGTGAGCAAGTTCCACCTGTCAGATCCTATAAGTTAGCAGTCAGCTCAGTTTCGACACATGTTAGATTTTTAAAGATTCATGGTGAACTTATACAAAGAACACTGTCGAAAAAAACAAAAGAAGGTCGGAAGCATGTGGTAAAATAGCAAAACTTAATCTAGAGTTGTCGCTCTAAGCATGTTTCTGTAATCAATGTTTTCTAACTGGTATCAGCTGGAACCTATGAATACTTATAGTTTAACTATTCCAACATGAATGACATACCGATAACAAATAACAATCTTAACTTAAGCTTCTGACATTTACGTCAATCCCTCTCTATCTTTCTGCATCCGTTCTGTCTATATAAAAGTGAACTTAGTGTAAAACCGGTAAGAAATACTTGGAGGTGTTCGAAGAGGAATACGATCGATAATTTAACTTTTAACATATTTATTACTTTGAAAAATGTTATATTTATATGCTGCTAATAGTATATAACTTACTGATAAGATTTAAAAAAAAGATAAGACTATGATAAATCACTCAAGCGTTTGCGTTTTCTTTTTAATCTTCTTTTGTCTTTAAACTTTCAATAACACGGCTTAATCTATGAAGAATCAAACAACGATATTAATTTTAGATCTTAATTAAGAAGCGGTCTGTAGTATGCTTGGTATGGAAATGTCCATAAATTTAGAAGTGCATAAATTAATTAAATAACCTATAATAAAATGCAGTACAGAAACAAAAGTGCAGTGTTAATAATATCTTTTTTTTTCTAAAACATAATTTTGGTACTTAATGTCATACTTCTTAAGTTAGAGAGAAGTGTTAGGACGTTGTTGAGTTACCCAATGAATATGAATTATTTCATTAATAGCTTATAATATACGAGTATGGATACGTAACTGTAAACGCATTGAAAATTAACAGCTTGGCAGTTTTCATTAACAGTGTACACACTTTTCAAAAGGTCACAAGCTGTACAAAAAACAACACATAAAAAATTTGGTGTGAAGGTGAATCTTTTTAAATTATATATTTTTCGTAGTGTTTAATTGGCCTGAAGTGAGTACTACTAATATAGCGAAACGTTTGATATTGAAAATAGTTTTAACATGGTCTGAACCTGTTTTGTGCTTCTCAATATTATTGTTTCCATTTCTATTTTCTTGTAACATTTTCTGGAAATATATCCTGGCTTGTTTTTATTTAAGTGTTCCTGTTCAGTCACTTTCCTGTATATCAGTATCCTAACAATGCTCTTCCCATAGTTATTGTTGACTTCTACGAGTCTTAAGCGTATATAATCATTTAGAACAAGCAAAATATTTTGTATTTGGTTTGTTTACTTTGATTAGTTTTATTTAAGTATAATCAATCTGGAAATAGGTAACTTGTATCACTTCGTTCCCAAAGTTTCCATTGACTTGCCACGTATTAAAAAATCACTTGCATCACTTAGTTCTCAAAGTTTACATTGACTTGCCACGTATTAAAAAATCAATTGTATCACCTAGTTCTCAAAGTTTACGTTGACTTGCCACGTATTAAAAAATCAATTGTATCACCTAGTTCTCAAAGTTTACATTGACTTGCCACGTATTAAAAAATCACTTGTATCACTTCGTTCCCAAAGTTTACATTGACTTGCCACGTATTAAAAAATCAATTGTATCACCTAGTTCTCAAAGTTTACATTGACTTGCCACATATTAAAAAATCAGTTGTATCACCTAGTTCTCAAAGTTTACATTGACTTGTCACATATTAAAAAATCAATTGTATCACCTAGTTCTCAAAGTTTACATCGACTTGCCACGTATTAAAAAATCACTTGTATCACTTCGTTCCCAAAGTTTACATTGACTTGCCACATATTAAAAAATCAATTGTATCACCTAGTTCTCAAAGTTTACATCGACTTGCCACGTATTAAAAAATCAATTGTATCACCTAGTTCTCAAAGTTTACATTGACTTGCCACATATTAAAAAATCACTTGCATCACTTAGTTCCCAAAGTTTACATTGACTTGCCACGTATTAAGAAATCCCACTTATTTGTATTAATTTTGTCTTGAATTTTAAAGTATACTACTACATGTGAACAGCATTTTCAATATATTACGTAGTCGATGCAGTAGCTTAAAAAAAATGTGTTTTTTTTCATGAACTTAAGCATTAGGTACCAACTTGTTTGTATAAAGTAGATTTTAATGTTTAATTAGGAACCGACTGAACTGAATAATTAATCATAATTATACAACAACAGGAACTTTTACAGTAAGTAAATTTTGACTTTAATGATTACAACGTTTCGATCAGTAACATCGGGTCATTATGCGGTAAAAGTCACAATATATTTTCGATGACGCGGAACCCACTTTGAGACTAATAATGGCTGGAGACGGCTTAAATGGGTAATGAAGAAA
>NW_013665755.1:242600-268528 GCF_000517525.1 Limulus polyphemus
TTTCTTCATTACCCATTTAAGCCGTCTCCAGCCATTACAATATATTTGTTTTTTGAATGTATCTTTTACCTGATACTGACTCAATACTATTGGTCGAAACGTTGTAATAATTAGAGTCAGAATTTACCTGCTGTAAAATTATATTTTATACCATAATACAACCATACAAAACCCTTGTACAAAATTTTGTATTACCTAACGAAAAAAACATTAAATAATAAAAACACATAAAATTGAACAAATTAAGTGTTCAGACGAAAATTATAATCTTTAAACTTTGAAATATAGAAGAACATACTTAGTTACTTAACATAAAAAAAATGCTTTAGTGTATTCTCTACATTGCTTAACTTTGTTGACATCACTAATCTATGTGTACGGTGCTTGAAGGCATGTTATATTAACTAACTAGTTTAAATCAACGAGGCTTAAGAATACTAGAGGAGAATTCAGCAAGAACATATTTACAATTTACGACGTAACCTGTTTGGCCCGTGAAAGATTCTAATAAGTCTTTTCTTCTGGCCAATTAAAACTATATCTTTTAAAAAAAAAAGGGATATAATTTCTTTGGCGGCCACATGATTGCATATGCAAAGTTGATAAGTTCCCCCCCCCCCTTTTCGACCCTATAATAATTCCACTATTGCAAGAGCAACTTGTAAGGGAGAAGTTCTGAGGATCATTAAATGTCTACTTGATCTAATCTTTTTTTCATCAGCCATATTCTCTTTAACTCCAAGTGTCTATGAATATCCTCTCTTCTATTTTGTTGTTATCATTTATCATTCTTGAGGTAGACCTAATTCTTACCAAACACACCTTAGCCTGATCGTACTCTCAATTATCATTAATCTACCTATATCATACATGCACCAGATTATTTTTCTCACACTAATGTTCCCCTTAACCAGCATTTTTCGTTTATGTGTCCTCTTTTGACATCAACTTTAATTAGGAATTCTTCTGAACCAACAATCCTTTTCTAATAAAGTTTTCTAGTATTTTTTTTATCAGGCTAGCTCATTTTCAATGCTAATATGTCCCTCCAACCAACTTAATCAATCATTAGTCTTGTATATATATTATTTCCATAATTTTTTTTCCTTCTGTTAAGCTGTCCATCTTAAACTTTATGTTTTATTGTTCTGTATACCTTAAACACAATTCGAAAATCCCATAACTTTCTCAGTTACAGCATAAGATCATCAACTTTTCGTAATGTAGGGAAATCCCAACAATCCAAGCATCGGCTTTTCCTAGTCTGGCGAACACATCGACAATCTAAGCACTAGCTTTTCCTAGTCTGGCGAACATATCAATAATCCAAGCACCAGCTTTTCCTAGTCTGGCGAACACATCGACAATCTAAGCACCAGCTTTTCCTAGTCTGGCGAACACATCGACAATCTAAGCACCAGCTTTTCCTAGTCTGGCGAACATCTTAACAATTCAAGGAGAACGATAAAAATTCGGAACTACATTCCTCAACCGTGTAGCTTTTCCTGAACAGTTTTTTCTTAGTCTGAACTTCTTCATTACAAAATGAGAGGCTAGCATGATCCTTAACCAATTAACTATCTCTAACCTACTGCATATTTTAACTACCGTATTGTCCATAATTAACGCCACCCCCCGGTATTTTTATAAAACGTACCTTGTGTGACAGCAATAACAGGCCCCGGTGGCACAGCGGTACGCCTGTGGACTTACAACGCTAGAATCCGGGTTTCGATACCCGTGATGGGCAAAGCCCTTTTTATAGCTTTGTGCTTAACTAGAAAACAATCAATCGACTTCTTCGATGATCTTTCTTACCTTCATAATGAATTATTTTCTTCTAAATGGAAGTATTAAACAACACATAATAATTCTCTGATAACCTTTATTAAACAACACATATATAATAATTCTCTGATAACCTTTATTAAACAACACATAATAATTCTCTGATAACCTTTATTAAACAACACGCTTTCATTTAATTTAAGTTCTTAAATGTTACATATAATTAATCATCCCTCTTCTTCGACCATCTTCTTCAATACTCCATTTTATTGCGCGAATAACTCGTATTCTCAGTATTTCTTAGTAATTGTTAATATTAGCTTTTCGGTCAATATATTAAACTAACTAGATTACAATATAACATTATTGTGTCTTATACATTTTTGCTCTGTCGAGTGTCATGTATTCATCCATAAAAAAACAGTAAGTTCTAGAGAGACAATACATCAACGAATAAATCCTACCTTAAACTATTACATATAACACCACTCCCTAATTTATTGTTATCTTTTTCTGCTTCTTTAGGACCAAACTTCTATTTTCGCGGTATCATTTGTATTATTTATTTTATCACTTGTTTTAAGTGCTAATATTTTTTTCAAAATATTATATTTTGTAAGCCATTCTCTTTCATTGCATTTTTCTGTCACCCATCATAAGGGGCTGTCTTCATTCCTCAAGAAAGCTACAAGTTAAATTCGGTTACAAACGTACATGTTGTCCAATTTAAACAAGAAATAAACAGTATACACTATCGTCGTTCATTTACATTACTTACATTATTCTGATACGAAACCCTACGTTTCTCTGACTCTAAAAATAAATTCACCAAGAAAATAAGCACAACCAAAATTTCAATACGTAAGGATTATCGTTCTCCCCCACCCCAACCTTTTGACTAAATGTTGTTTGTACTCCTCATATACTCCAATAAGCCCGATATATCGGCCCCTTAAAATATCAACTTGTACATCTTGAAAATGACTGGAACGCTTACTTGTACTTACTTGTATACACCATGAATATTTGAATTTGAAAGAAGCTTTTACAGACCTTTGGCACACTGACCTCCTGCAAGCTAGAGAATGTTGATAATCCCCTTCACCTGTAACCCCTACCTTGGACTTCGTGCCTGGCTTCCATTCCTCCCCATTTCTGCCAAGTAACCTATTGACTTCTTGTTCCCGTATCTCCTCATGTTTATTACTTCATTAACCAGCTACAAACTCTACCGAGTTGCCTCTCAGCACGAAGGAAAGTATGAACAGCCGGACTTTTCTAGGCCTAACATGACGACCCGTGGATGAACAGGAAACACAGCAGGACCAAATTAAGTGCTCCTCCATACTCAACCATTATGGTGATTTTCTATTTACAGACGCTGGGCCTACTGTACTTAGTATCAAGATGCAATCTACATGCCATGGTTCACGCTGATAATGTTCAGTTTGAGCTTTCCTCTCACCAAGTTTCAGATCTCGATCTAAACAGTTTTTTAGGTCCAATGTCACTCAAAGTGTTTTTAACTACGATTTTATATTCGGAAGGCCTAGAAATAAGTGGCAGTAAACTGTTCAACAGTACTAGAAAGGACCAAGAACTTTCCGAAACGTAGGTTTTAACCTTATCTTTCAAAACATTAAATTATGTCTTTCATCGAATGCACATTTCCCCTATTAAAACTCCAAGTGATAAAACAAAAAACTTGCCAAGGAAAAATATTTATTCAAAAAATACGCTGCATTTTTACTCCTTATGATATTTCTTCGCATCAAATATTTTGGCCACCCCCGTGGATTTAGCTGTAAACTTGTAAACTTAGAATGCTAAAATTCGGAGTTCATTTACTCGCGATGAACAGAACGTTAAAAGAAACAAACAAAATCAAATATCTCGAACAAGATTATACAGAGTGAGATACATGTTAGTTTTCTAGTTAACCAGGAATTTTACGAGGGTATTGGACAAAGATTTATGAGATCGATAAATATAGTAAGTTTGTTTGTTTGTAGTTAAGCATAAATCTACACAAAGGGTTATCTGTGCTCTGCCCATCACGAATATCGAAACCCGGTTTCTAGCGTTGTAAGTCCACAGACATTCTGCTGTGCCACTGGGGGACAAATATAGCAAGAACATCACGACATAGTTTAAAATGAGCAAAAGTGAAACCAGTAATCTTACGTGATTAAAAATTATTTTAAAATTTGACCTATAATTAACATAAACGGAACCAGTAATTTCAGTTTGTTTAAAATTAAAACAGTCAGTAAATATTTTTCTTTGGTTTGGTATAAAAAAACAAAATTTCATAAAAGGTATTGGAAAACTAATAGTTTAATAGTTAATAAACAAATGGTTTCAAAACAAAACAAAAAGTATCTGTAATGATGGGCGCAATTATAACTTTAAAGTTTTTAAGAATTTCTTAAGTACCAAAATTTAAAAAGGCAGCCTCCAGTGGCACAGCGGTATGTCTGCGGACTTACAACACTAGAAACCGGGTTTCGATACCCGTGGTGGGCAGAGCACAGATAGCCCATTGTGTAGCTTTGTGCATAATTATAAACAATCAAAAAGGCAAAATTTTATCTGTACCATAAAAAACATGTGATAAGTAACACAAATAAATTATCGAAACAAAAAACAGAAAATCTAAATTTGAAAATAATCTTTCTAAGCTTTGTACTCAAAACAAATAAATCAATCAATATTTAGTCTTTAAAACTGCTCATATGCTTCTATTAAAGAAAAAACTCAAATACAACAAGGAATAGTAATTTGAAAAGTTCAACTATAACAATCACAGAGTAAACCAGTAATTTTAGTTTACCTAAAATTAGTAGATTGAATAAAACATTTTATTTGATTTATGAGCAATTCTACACCTTAAATAATATTAATTTCTATTTTCAGTGTCTTACACGAGCATCAGCCTACGCATTGCCAAATGAAGCTGAAAAATACAAAATTCTATCAGAATATCTTAATCAACTCGGAACTTGGATTAGAAAATCTTAATGAACTAAATAGTCCAGACTTGCATCAGAAAATCTAAATTAATTATATGCCCCGAATTTGTATAGGAAAATGTTAATTAACTATATACTCCGAATTTTTGAAAGCCTTAATCAATTATATATTCGGAACTTGCATCAGAAAATATTATTTAATGATATACCCTGAACTTGTATCGGAAAATCTTAATTAATTATATACTGCGAACTTGTATCAGAAAAGTTTAATTAATTATGTACTTTGAACTTGTATCAGAAAAGTTTAATTAATGATATACTCTGAACTTGTACGGAAAATCTTAATTAATTATATACTGCGAACTTGTATCAGAAAAGTTTAATTAATGATATACTCTGAACTTGTATCGGAAAATCTTAATTAATTATATACTTGGAACTTGTATCAGAAAAATATAATTAACTGTATAATCCGAACTGGTATCTTCTGGGTGAGACACATATTTTTTCTTTAGGATCTATTAAACAATGGAAGGGAATGCAGATCAGGATTTTAATCCTTAATTTGGATGTATTGTTTAAATATGGTAGCCTGAGGTTTTGTCCAAATAAAATACCCGATAAAATAGTTTTCTGACGTAATATCAATTTACGTATATATCAACTAATTTCAGTACAATACATATATTCTTCGTGCTTTTTTGTTTGTTTCATTTAGATTTTCGTACAAATCTACACAATGGGATTTATGTGCATAGCCTTTTCTAATTTTGAATTGATATACCATAGGAAGGGCAGTTAGTAAAAAGCATTCACTGCCAAATTTTGAGCTACTCATGTCTGATCAAATAGGTCCGGCATGGCCAGGTGGTTAGGTCGCTTGATTCGCGATCTGAAGGTAGCGGGTTCGCATCTACGTTCCACCAAACATGCTCGCCCTTCTGGCGTGGGGGCGTTATAATGTGTCGGTTAATTCCACTGTTCGTTGGTGAAAGAGTAGCCCAAGAGTTAGCGGTGGGTGGTAATGACTACCTGCCTTCCCTCTAGTCTTTCACTGCTAAATTAGGGACGGCTAGGGCAGATAGCCCTCGTGTAGCTTTGCGCGAAATTCAAAACAAACCAAACTGATCAAATAATGGGATCTGGCCGTCACTCTTGTAACGCATGAGCCTCCATCACAAAGTGTGGAGCGCATTTTAGCGGCAAGGACACAAACAATGAATCCTAAGGTTCACAACCTGGCCACTCACAGCCCAGCTTTATAACATTTGATAAAGTATACATGATATTGTATAAATGTTGAATCTGGAATGAAATCTGTTAATATAATCTTATGCCAACTAAAACCGTTATAAATTAATTAAAATATGAAACTAGTAGAATCATAGTAAATATGAATTTCTCAACAATGAAAAAAAAAGAGAGTAAATTTTCAATTGTTACCTATAATATTTCCCTATCAAAGAACAAAAACAAAACTGTACAAGATGACTGTGATAAGTATTGTGTACCGCATTAAAACTTAGCATTAAGAGCTAAATGTTCATCAAATGTCATAAGTTCAGTTTCATAAAATATAATAAACAATATTAGACACTTAGTTTCAGTATTTGCAACATGACACAGAGCTTCGAAATTAGATCTGACTTCGATCGTTGGTGTATTATATCTAGAAAGGAGAAGTAGCTGATTAGTGACTCGTCAAGTAACAAGACTTTTTGTTTGTTTGAAGTTAAGCACAAATCCACATAATGGGCTATCATCTGTCCACCACGGCATCGAAACACGGTTTCTAGCGTTATAAGTCGGCGGTGCCACTGGGGTACGTCAAGTAACTACCGTGGATCAGCCTAAACTAATTCAAACGAACTCACACTCAGCTTATGTCTGTTATTCACTATCATCACCGTATTGCACTACAGTACCATTACAAGGAGATTTAAACACCATCAATTAATGTTTGTTTTTGGTTTTGTTTTTCATCACGTCAAAGTTATATATATATAATGCTTTGGTCTGGAACATGGCCATCTGATAAAACTCACTGGTAAGTAATAATTTAATTCTTTCCTTTTTTACTTTGGCTAACCAATTGCTTAATTTATTCAAAAAATTCTACCTTGATTTCTTTCATCACAACTCTTTACTGACAATCATCATTGAAGGCAACTGATCTGTAATCAACTACTGCTTTCCACGGGCGATTTTGTTCGGATTCATTTTCACTCGGAGAATACTTGTCATTGAAACATCTTCGATAGAATTCTTACCCCAATTAATTTACTCTTTTCTTGAACTGAAATGAGTTATTTAGTGTTTTGCTCAGCAAATCTTTCGTAAGATACGCGTGTCTTACTTTACTATGCATAGGTTAACAGTGTTGTAGAAATTAAAACGATCCCCGGTGGCTCAGCGTTTTTCTGGCAGTAAACTAGACACGATAACATGCATAAACCCTTTAGATATTAATATATATATATATATATAGTGCATGAAATTATTCACAATCATTGCTATGAAATACACAACTTACCATTCACTACTTCAACGTAAATGATAACTGTTCTACTGAGTTGTCGTCCTCTTGATAAACTCACGATAATCACTGGTCTCAGCTAAAGTATAAATTTTCTCTGTTCTATTTTACAAACTGTATGCGTATGGTTGAGAAGATTTACAGACTTATAATATAGTAGAAAAACACTTTTAAATCTTTCTTCTTTAACATTTATAAAAATGAAAACCAACAAGAAAAAACACCTGATCATAAGTCGTGCATCTTGGTTCATGAATGAAACTCATGTTTCTCGTGAGATCTCACTTTGTGGCAAATTCTAGTAAGTCACTGCGGGTTATGATGTGTTGCTTTAAAAAAGCACGTGACATACCGTATGTGTGGTGTCTTACGTCGGAAACAGCAAGTCAAACAAATAATGAGATATTATGATTTATTTATCTTTTAAACCACAAGAATATACCTTGATTAGAAAAGTTGATGAAAGTAAGAATTGAAGAAACCTTAAATGCGTTAAATCAAAACAAACATATTACTTTTATACGTATTAGTTTGGGTTATTATTAAATGAAACAATTGTTTCGAAACCACGTTTGATGATATTAGCAAGGTTAGAGAAGCTTTTCTGTTTTAAACTGGAGCTGACAAAATATGTTTCAGTCAAATCACAGAACAATGTGATGACAATAAAAATAAAGTTGATTGCCAGTCCGAATCTTTGATTTCCAAATGCGAAGTACAGATACTGTGGAGAGTGTCACAACATAGATATAGAAGAACATTAAACTATGTTTAATTAACAACGGTTTAAGCTCAACAGCTAACTGATTGGCACCTAAATAAAGGGCGTTTACGTGATTTCTTACCACTGCTCTTAGTTGAAATAGAAAAGTAAGTGGCAACACGTGGTTGCTGTCAGACCAAGGAAAAGAGACCCCCCGCCTTCTAGCTTAATGTGATCGGCAGGGGACGTTAAGGTGTTCACAATAACCGCCCTGGATTGGCCTGTCAGCTTCTAGATTAATATCAGACACCAATTATTTACGTGTTCTTTCTCAGAGAACTGAAAGTTTCGTCCCGAACTACGCTGTAAAAATCTGTTGTTTATTAATCAACAGAGCAATTTTTATTTCTAGCATATAATTATAGGTAAGAACTGTTTTTTAAATGGATGAAAAAATGTCTACATATATACACATGTAATTATATCTTGAAGCATCAGCAGCATATTGATGCATGCCATGAAAGAACGGCAGGTTTTTTTAAATGTTTATTTCTTTTAATTTAATTAGTTTAGTCTTTCTTTTTCATTTAAACCTCCTTCATTTTTATGCTTTTGAACATTAAGCTATTAAATTTAAAAGTTTAGAGACAATCGTGTGTCGTAAAACCTTCTATAACGACGTTTTAGTTTACTGAGCCATATTAACTACATTAATACCCGTATAACCTGGACTGCTTGTAACTGAATTAATAGCTGTTATTAAAAAGTAGCACTGACTATTCTTATTCGCATGTATACAGTAAACTACTTAAAGAAAAAGGTAGGAGAGACCAGTGAGTATGAATATTAGAATGGCCAAATAACAGTGAAATGGAATATAGAATAACTGTACAAATGTTTACTCCAAGTTTAAAGAGATTCTCTTTTTCATTTTATTATTATTATATTATTAAGAACAATTAAATAAGATGCCAGTTTTGATACACAAGTTTAACTGTGCACGAATACACGAGCATATTTCAGCAAAAAGTGTTTGAAAGATATGCTAAAACCTGTATAATCTGTATTCTTGAGTTTATTGATATTATAAATTTTTTTTTGTAAGTATTGAAAAAAAAAATCAAACTTCACTATGGAATGTTAATACTGCGAATGTTCACGTAGTTTGATATTATATTAATATTTTTAAACTAAATATTAATTTCTGATACCTCTAACTTTTCGCATATGGGCAGAATGGAAATTGTGTTTCATACAGAATCAAATGCACGTATGAAAATATGCATGTGCTCCCCCCTCGGAGCAGCTTTCAGTGATTTTCTGTGTATCCTACTAATTAAATATGATAGCCATTTCTACGTGTATTGAGAATAAAGTTAATAAAACTTTCAAATGTTACACAAATCTAAACAAATAGGTGACAAAAGTCTGTGCGAGTGTGTGTCCACTTATAACTAACTAGCCTCTGGACCGTTTGTCACCAAACCTAGCATGTGCCCTTAGAGCCCCTCGGAGAGGGACATAGTGTAGTCAACATTCGGCTGTGCCCCATAGATCATCCCTGGAGTCTCTATGTGTTTTCCGTGCGCTGTACAGGTACGTCAGCTGGTATTACAATAGATTACTAAGCACAGCAATAAATGTCTCCATATCTATAGAACCTATGTTTCCCCTTGAATTGGGATAACACTTTCATACGCTCATTATTATTTCAGCTTATTATCAAAATAAGTGAAAGTTCTCAAACTAACTACACAACCTATTTAGAACAAAATTTAGTTTGTTTGCTGTTCAGCACAGAGATATAATCCCGAGTTTTCGCGTTATAAGCCCTCATGCAGGATACATGAAATTACTTCTGTTATCTCTTATTCTGATGCAATTATATCTATATCTTTTTTTTGGCATTTTCATTCAGTAGCAAAGATTTAGCTTTAATCAGTCGTTCCGGTTCTTGATGCAGTTCCATGAAGATTTACGACAAATTCCTAAATGTCTAAATAGTGACGTGGAGGACGGACGTTAAATCTCTAATAAAAATAATAACTTATATTTAGACGTGTGAGAGATATGATTCGTTAATACATTTTATTGAAATTTAAGGTGGAAAAGCTTGATCTACCTTTGAGTGTTTGGGTTTATCTTTGTCCAAAATTATTATTTTATGTCAATATAATCCCTAATTACGCATAAATAAATCATACTTAAAAAGGCTTACTTAAGAAACTTAATTTCATTCATATCAACAACGATTTTGACTTTTTGTTCTGTTGTATATCATCTAGAAGTGTACAAAATGTAGGAAAAAAGCAGCGGTACTGATATTAAATAAATTATTACTACTCTTTAACATATTATTACTCTGATGTATAATGTAAATCTGTATATATAATAGTATTTATCAGTAACGATGTACAGAAAATCAGCATACATAGTTATTGGTGAAAAACACCATTATGGTACTTAACAATAATAACGTACATAAAATCAGCAATCATAGTTATTGGTGAAAAACACTATTATGGTACTTAACAATAATAACATGCATAAAATCAGCATTCATAGTTATTGGTGAAAAATACCATTATGGTACTTCACAATAATAACATACATAAAATCAGCATTCATAGTTATTGGTGAAAAACACCATTATGGTACTTAACAATATTAACATACATAAAATCAGCATTCATAGTTATTGGTGAAAAAACACCATTATGGTACTTAACAATAATAACATACATAAAATCAGCGTTCGCGTGTGTTACAGTTATTGGTAAAGAATACTACCACTGACGGCAGTATTACAGTAAATTAATGTCAGGATTTATAGTAACAAATAACATAAATCAGAATAATTCAAAACATTGCAATCTATCAAAAGAAATTTGTAAACTGTTTTTTTCTAAAGAACTATTTCTATGATACATATATATATATATATGCATGTATGTATGTATGACACCTAAACCAGTTAAAATTACAAAAACAATATTTTGATATGCAAGCATATCCCTTTAGATATTAGATTTCAGTGTTACAGGTCTATTTTAGTATCGAACATAGATCATGAGAACTAGTAAGTTCCTCCTATCTTGGTTATTGACTGAATTGCATCAGTTGTCGCGTGTGTATTTTCTTTAGAAGAGATCAATATAGTAGGAACTATGCTATGAATAGAAGCAGTGGTATGCTCTAACAGCGAACAGTGGGAATGCCTCGTGGAGAGTATGTTCCACTCCTTGATGACTTGAGAGTGGCCTTTAGTCACATGGATAGCGAGTGCGCCTGAATAGAGAACTGTGTATATTATGTAAAGTTTTTCCTTTGTTTTGAAAGCATAAGTATACGAAACATTTTTATTTTTGTTAAGTATTTTGTTATAAACGTATTGTATGTTGCAAGCCTCATAACCATTTGAAGATACATATATAAAGATTCCAGATTTTACTGAGATTCTCCAAACAAATAGGTTGTTTTTTGACATCCATTTAATTCTAGAACTAAAAGGCTAGAGATATACTGGTGACCATATAAACATTTGTCCACGTGTTTAAATTTGTCTTTGTTTTGCAAAATAAACATTGTGATTATTTATTCGCCGCGTCCAGTCTTTTTCGTTTTATAAAGGTTCAGTTATAGGCAGAGAAAATACAGCATTGCTCTGTAATACGGTATTTATCGAATTTTCCTGTTTTTGAGGTTCCTGCAGGCTATACTTAAAAAAATCATAAAAACTGAGAATACCATAATATTATAACTATGTCAAAAGCAAAAATCACCATTAAAAATTTTCCAACTCCCCCACTTCCGGCAAGTCATTTTTATAAAATTCAGCCATGTAATTTCATAGGCAAATCATTGGTCATTCAGCTCTTGTTTTATGTATATATATATGGTGGTTTCCCAAAAGTTTTGTTTTTGTTGCCTTTTTAAAGTAATTCATGGAGTTTAAAGAGATTTAAGTTATCCGTGAACAGTGGTTAGGCCTCAGAGAAGACATCTTAATGTTTCACTCATGTGAAGATCTACTGGGCTAATAGAAGCTTGTCAATAACAGTAGACTACCGAATTAGGAACAAGTTTCCTAAAGTGTTGCCGACAAACCATTAAAATGTTTCCCAACCCATGTTACTGTTGCCCAGACTCCTGAACAAGGAAGATGACCACCCAAAACACAATAAGATGATCGCTACCTGTCAGTTCTGGCTTGTTGCAATCTTAGGGTAACTTCTCTGAGATTGAATCAGATGTTTGAAATCGTAACTAGCCATTGTGTCAGAGTATAGGCGGTTTGAAACAGGGCCAGCCTATATGTCAAATACCCAATGAGGTACATCCAGCTCATTATAAGGCACAAGAAAACTCTTTTGCAATGATTCCCAAATCACATCGAGAGAACCGAAGACATGTGAAGCAATATTCTTTTTACAGATGAAGCGCACTTCACCTCTAGAACAAGCTTAAATTCCGTTTCTATACAAAAACATGACCTTTATGACGGTGGTGGAATTATGGTGTTGGAAAAAAAAATATTTGTGAATGTACTGATATTAATGCTACACATTATAGAGGTCCCACAACATACAACCTGTTGGCGTAGTTTGGCTCTGGCTTCAGTACAATGAATAATAACGCCCGCTCTACTTTAAAACTTGTTGAAGCATTTCTTGAGGTTGAAGTGATTGACCAAATGGAGTGACCTGCACGCTCACCAGACTTCATTCCTATTGAACTTGTATGAGAAACTTACATCGCATTTTACCAAGTGGCTCCACTTTAAACACTGTAAAGCTGTTTTGAATGCCATTCTTTCAGAGGACCGGCCGAGGATACCTCAGAACCTCATCAGCACTCTGATTTGCCTGATGCCTGACTTGCATTAAAATGAACTAAGGGGGAGCGATTGACATACCTAAAGCAAGGGTGTCGGAAGTGTATTCAACCCAGCGTCATATAGAATACCTTTTTTTTTCCTATTTTATTACGGAATGGCAATCTTTTCATTTTTTTACTTGTATATAATGTATATAATAATTTATATTAAGTAATAGAATACCCATATTTTTATATTATCTTGTTGATGGCCTGTACTTGATTGAACAAGTGTATGGTTTGTAGCGTATGCGATCATATAAGTATAATTATTTTTTACAAATTACTGACACTTGTATTCTACTTCTCTGATCTGCTGCTGTTTTCAGATAGGTCCAAAGGAAGATCACTTCTGCAGTGGTAGCGGCAGGGATTCGAACCTGAGCTTTTTATAAAAAAAGATTGGTATTGGGTTATCCACTTATCCGCAGTCTGTCCTGTTAATCAGCTAACTTATTTGGATGTTTTCACAGTATGTCATCATTTAGGTGGATGAGATGTGTGTTTGTTTATATGTGTATTTGTCAACAAGACTTCTCGAAAAGAACTGAATGGATTTGGACGAAACTTAGTGTACATTTAAACTAAGACCCAAATTAGAAGTGAGGAGTTTTGGAGGGTCAAGGTCACGAAAATTAAAAACTCCCTATCTGTTAACACGGGGACTGATTTTTCACACTATTATTGATTGCTCTATAACTCAGTCAAAAATGATCGGATTTTGATGAAATTGGTGGACAAATGTAGAATGTTATTCCTCATTGTCCTGCAAAAAATGGTTCGTGTCCGTTGATAACGACGGACATACGAATACATTTTCGTATTTTTTGAGAGCCAAATATAATCAACCCTGCGTTGTGGAGATATGCGCCCTACTGAGTGCCCCTCCAGTTTCTCTTGTGTTTGGTTAATATCTTATTATTTTAGTTTTATTGCAGTTTATTGTATGAGGTTATCTGACATGATGGGCTGTTGCAAACAGATCGATATTACAGAGTTATGTGTGTGAATTATTCTTACACACTCTAGCTTTTTGTTGCCTTTTAAATCTTCTTTGCATTTGATTCTGCATTCATAAGAGGAGTAGTAAATGGTGTTTTTTTTCTCTCTAACGGGTCTAGTATGTACTAACTTCGATTATGTTGTGACTTATGAAAACTGTGATGACGTTATCCTGTTTAATCTCTATGTGACTTTACGAAAATAGAAAAATAACAAGCCAGATTTAAGATACCCTGTTCAGCTGCACAACACTTCGATTATGTTGTGACTTATGAAAACTGTGATGACTTTATCCTGTTTAATTTCTATGTGACTTTACGAAAATAAAAAAATAACAAGCCAGATTTAAGATACCCTGTTCAGCTGCACAACACTTCGATTATGTTTGCCATACAAAAAGTAACTCTCGAGTAGCTTTACATGAAATAAAAAACAAACAAATCAAAACTGTTCATCATTGGCCCTTGTTAAGATCTTAAAACAATTTCAATGTACCACTACGTCACATTCACCTAGGGTATATTCCAGTACACTCGATCTAACCGAAGAATCTAAATTTGCATGTTCCTTCACACGAGTTAACAGTTGTTTTTTTTGTAGTATAACCATGCTGACAGCCACGACAGATAAATTTATAAACAGCATTTGATGATTGAAGTGAAAGAATACGATCTTTAAACTTGAAAAAAAAAAAATACAGTAGGCAGCAGTCAGATTTAAAAATACATCTCAACCGTATTTGAGAATACACTCAATGATTCATAAATGATTTTGTATATTCAGAGATAAAGGTATAACTAACAAGTAGTTGGGAACTTTGTACATGGGTGATTTAATGAAATTTTACTCTTTCAAAGAGTCACGATCTTTTTGAACAATAACATGTATACGAAAAACATTTTATGCATAAGAATTCTTGTATATTATTAAATTCTTTATGCACAAATTCATAAGTACTTGAAATTATGTAGGCACGTTGAATCAAGATTTTAATCAAATTTTCTTTAAACGCAGTTGGTATGAAGCTTCTGAAGCTACCATTACTGTTGTGAATCAGCGTATCCAAAAATGAGAGTTAATGATCCTATTGATCTTCAACAATGAATTTTATACTGTTATGTTTACAATTCAAATACTCATGAATATGAAAATCGTGATGAAAGTTTGTAAAGATGGTGAAAGTATCATCTACTTACCCACGGTAATAGAGTGGTTTAAAAACTACGAACAGTTTTCTAACCATTGTTTGTCATGATAACCGAGAAAAAGACTGGCCAATGGAGGATCCAACCTAGAACTCCATCAGTTTCATCATAAAGATCTCCATCAAGTAGAACACATCGATTCCTTTTAGTTGAAAAATTTAACAGTTGCAAAAACACAAATTTAGAAATGCTCAACTGATCAAAGTTGTTATTTAAAATTTAATAAGTACTTGAATCTATAGTTTCTTCGTATACAGAAACTCGACGTCATAGCTAGAGCAATAAGCATTGCTATCAAACTTCAGTTGCTGTACTTCATCAGAAAACCCAAAATTCTCTTTCAAAGTATATTCATTAATAATAAATTTTTTCAGGAAATCAACTAAAGAGCCTTGGTGTGCCACAACGTACCTTTTATTCCATGGAATTATGACTATATCTTATTATGAACCATTGATAATTCTGTGAATCCACAGAATTATCGGTAAGGAAAGTATTCCATACATAACATGAAATCCTAAACCGTATAATTAAGGAGTTTGTTTACAAGGCTTTGCATTATCATAGCTAAATTAGTATAAATTCTTATTATCCTTTAATTGTTTTAAGCCTATTATATTTCTTAAAACAGATACTAATCAGATACTAAACAGATACTAGACCCTCACACAAAATCTACTCCCCATCTTCACAGTTTGTCGAGGAGGAACATTGTTTTACAATGTTTGAAAAATAATTACATATGCCATGTGTTGAATATATGAGGCGTTAAAATTTTCAAATACATAGTTTCTTCTAATAAATAGTTTGACTCCATTGTGCATGCTATGAAACGAAAACTATAGTCATCAAACGAGAAGAAACTAGATGTTGAAATATCACTTACTTCTCTATTGAAGCGAATCTATATATGCGTTTTGTATTTATGGTCCGTCGTTCTTAATATATATATATATATATATACTGGCAGCCCCCCGGTGGCACAGCGGTATGTCTGAGGATTTACAACGCTAGAATCCGGGTTTCGATACCCGTGGTAGGCAGAGCACAGATAGCCCATTGTGTAGCTTTGTGCTTAACTACAAACAAACAAACATATACTGGCTAGAGGGAAAGCAGCGAGTCAACAGCATCCTACTACCCATTATCTATGCTAAGGGGTAGATTATCAGTTTCATAGCGCACCCACAAGTTAAAGTGCAGGGAATGTTTTCTGGTATAGCACAGGTTCGAACCTGGCTCGCCAGCTCCGAAATTCAGTGCTATTGATAATACTTGTAACTTTTCTAGGCTTATGCAGAGGATGCTAGTTTTTGGAGATGTATATATCAGAAGGCATCGTACACTTGTCTTTGCTATGAACATTCACGTCTCCGGATATAATTTTAGAAATCATGACACTTTCAACGTTTTTTTTTTCAGTCTATATGCCCAGAGTGATTTAAACTCGTGGCGCCACTAGAAAATTGGCTACATTCCCTTAGAGACCCATTAAGTACAAATGTCAGCAGAAGACTTGCGAGTTTTTATATTAGAACCAATGTAAGGGTCAACCTTTCATAATGGTGTAGTGAAGAGGGGGATTTTAAAGCAAGATCTTCCAAGAAACACCGGATGCTATAAATTCATAATTAACCTCCAACATGCACACACAATGTTGCCATTGTATAATCAGCTCTAACGTTGCTGACTGCTTGGAACTAACCCCCCACGATGGATAACAAGTATGACTTTATTAATGAAGTTTTGCGAAAATATTCATCGGATTAATTAAATAGGAATGCCCGTTATACATGCTGATGTATATAATATTTTGACATACATTTACTTACTAATTTATTTCAGATGCCTATGTTGGCAAACCTAATAAATAAACGCCACTTGAAAAAGTAGAAAAACAGAAACGTTTTCTTGAGACATTTATTTTCTTTCAACGCAGTAATTTTGACAAATCGAATAAGTTATGCGAAAAATATTCATCTGCCCAGAAGAATAATACAGATACCATTCAACTATTTAGCGTGTAGAACAGAAAAGACTTAAGATTGTAATTCGTAAAGTTAGAAATATGGAGATTATACAAGCTATTTGCATGTTACTTAGATCATAAGCGTCACATGTAAAGTAGTTCCTACACGAGGAGTAAAATGTAATATGATCAAACAAAGTATGAAGACCACAATATATTATTCAGTAAACTTACAAATAGACGATCTTATAAGAAAGAACAACCATTAAAGAGATGTTGTTTGTGCATTTTGTTGCAGACATGACCTATAATACCATTACTCCCAATGAAAAGGAATAACGGTTTTGGTACCTGCTGCTACCTCTTTTATCATCTCTTGTCAGTCACATGTCTCCCTGTTAGTCACCCTTCAAGGGGCGCTTTTCTTTCGACTGCTCATTCGTTTTGAAGCACAGCTTCAGTTCATTAGTATCTTTGAGAGAAAAAATACCAAAAAAAACTTGTCTTCAATCTTAAGAACTGGCAGACGCATGTTAAGTTTAACCTCGCCGAACTTCAGTTTTGAACGTTTTTCAAAGTTGTAAGCTCACAGTTCACTCGCAGTTATGCAAGGGGTTCACTACAAATGTAGATTATTAATA
Organism: Limulus polyphemus; assembly: GCF_000517525.1. Lineage (NCBI taxonomy): Eukaryota > Metazoa > Arthropoda > Merostomata > Xiphosura > Limulidae > Limulus > Limulus polyphemus. The sequence goes on from NW_013665755.1 coordinate 260,295, forward strand.
AGTTTCAGAACATTACTTTGTACAAAGTCACAATCAACCAAATCTTCACACAACTTTTTATTACAAGTGTGATATTCTAGCAGTTTTGAGAGCTAAAATATAACCAAGATGTTTATTGTAAGATGGTACGTTGAATCACCAATATATAAAATACTTACACACACACATAAATATATATATATTGAATTTTCACTTCTCTCAGAAATAGTCCTAATCTCGGCGAAAATAAGACATTAAGTGTCATCGGTTCATTCGTTACACTATCAACATAGACATTTCAAAGACGTTTTAAAAATCATTAAACTCGGCGTCCTGACTACCTGTCAGGTCTCTTGGAATTCGATTACTAGCTGAAACTTTATATTCTCAATTTCTAAACAACAACCAAACTAGGACTGATTCAAATATTGAGACAAATATCCATTGTTGTGACACATAATTTTATTTGTTGATTCAATAAATCTTACAATCGAAAGCAACATGGCCTGGTAGTTAGTGCACTCGACTCGCAATCTACGGGTTGTGAGTTGAAATCCCTTTACCGAATTTGCTCGTCCTTTCAGCTGTGAAGACGTTATTTTGTGATGGACAATCCCACTATTCGTCGGTAAAGAGTAGCCCAAGAGTTGGCGGTAGCTGATGTTGACTAGTTGCCTTCCCTTTAGACTATCACTTCAAAACTAGGAACGGCTAGCGCAGATAGCATTCGAGTAGCTTTGCGATAAATTAAAAATAAACAAACAGACAAGTATATGTGTTCGAATAAACGTGAGACTGTGCCACAAGTGACAAATTTGGGCGTATCACAAACAAATATGTGTAAGCTGTGTAATACACTATTTTTCTTTTGTTTTTGTTGTCGATAGCACAGTTTCACAATGGGCTATTTGTGCTCTACCCACAAAGGGTATCGAAATCCGATTTTTTCCGTAATAATCCCACATACTTACCATTGAGCCACGGGGGGTATAGTGTTTGTATATGCAAATGTAAAATATTTCCTCGTAAGTCTAAAAGTAGAACAACTTTATGTTTTATTTGAAATATATTCTTTTGTTCAAATGCAGATCTTTTCTTTTGTTTTGTTAGATCTGACTTTGTCTTAGTGCTTCTCTAGATTTTATGTGTTTTGTATATAAACATTCTTTCAAACAAAGCAATGACTTCAGATTTGAGAAGACTACCTTTGTGGTATCTGATACCGTTTACATACGAATCATAATAAGAAGAAATTTGCTATTTTTATGACTTAAAATAACAAAATGTTTCTTAAACGCGTGATATTTTCTCCAAATGTACAAACAACAGTAAATCAGTTAAAGTTTCAAGGACTTGGAGTTATCTTAATTTTGTTTTTATGGAAATGACATAGCAAATGAACATCGTATACTATTTTTATAAACAAACACTTCATGATCGTTTTACAGTTATTTGTATATTCTAGTGTAATTTTCTTATGCTATTGCCCTCTGTGTACTATTTTAGGAACTAATTCATTTGCAATGTGCTATTTTCGAAAACGTCAAATTAAAAGAAAAACTTTTTTTTGTATGTTGAATTTCGCGCAAAGTCAGTTGAGGGCTATCTAAGCTAGCCATCCTTAATTTTTAAGTGATAGACTAGAGGGAAAGCAGCTAGTTAACACTACCCACCGCCAACTCTGGGACTACTCATTACTAACGAATAGTAGGATTGCCCTTTACATTACAACACCCCACCCCATGGTTAAAAGGACCGTGCCAAGCCTAAAAAAGAAAAGTATATGCATGTATATAGATAGTTATTTGAGATTAAATAATGCTAATTTATGTCTGTATGAAATAAATGTTGTTAAGGAGCTATAGCGATTAACTACAAACTAAGTCATGGGTAGTTTACCGTCTAAAAATCTTTTTGGAACCAGTTCAGGAGACAAGGAGCTTAACAGAGTGTGGGATGATTATGTAAAAAGGAGAATTAGCACCGCTTTCATGGACAAAAAGCTTGGAGGTATAGCTTGATTCATGGACAAAGAGTGGGCAGAAAGCGTCCAGAATCTGAAGAAAGAATACCAAATTTTATATCAAAAGCAAGCTTTACTTTCAGCCATAATTCTTTCTTAATCATTTTAATGTATTTAGGTTTGTTTTAATGCTGCTCATCAAAGTAACATTTTACTTATTTGAATTTGTACTTTTAGCGCCCAACTAATCTCACTATAGATTTGTATAAATAGCACATCGAAAAAAACGGACATAATACAGCTTAAACAGACACCGACTGTATCTTGATGGAAATACCAAGAGCATCACGCATTTTATAAGTATGTTACATGACACACGCATAAACATTCCTTGTGGCTGGTGATTAAACGTATTTCATGAGAAGGACATAAACATTAATGTTGACATTTGACCCCTACCATTGGCGTACCTTTGTATGTCATTGATACCATCAATTACCGTAATTTCTGAGAATCACATTCAAGGAAGGTTTGTAATAAGATGTTCCCCTGACGTGTACAAAGATTTTATAAGTTCAAAACATGCAGCAGAATTTTGGGCTTTTAATAAATGACTTAATAAAAGAAACATTTTTGCATAAGCTATATAAAACAGTTGCTTGTGGGCTTAAATCTTCAACAAACTGTGTCAAGGGCAAGGAATAAATGTTTTAAAAACACGTGGCACATCTAGGTTTATAGCCGTTAGTTCTCTTTCTATATATATATATAAACATCAGCGTAAAAACTTAATTAGTCACAAATTCAGTTAAGATCGAGGATTAATTACATTTTATAAAAACGAATTACATGTACTTTCGCCGCGGACGCGAGTAATGGTACCACAGACGATATATTTATCACCTATAAATTTGATTTACGGTGAAAACCCGATCATTCGATGGTGAAGTGCCACCACGGTTTGACTTATAGCCGGAAGCATATACATAATAACCTTTTTTTCTAGGAAGTATATTCGCATAGCAAGACTGTGAAATAAAATAGGGCACAGACTTTCGAACAGCAGAGTGTTTAGGACAGTAACAAGCTCCGAAACCAAACCATAAGCCAATCCAGAGCAACGATCATATCTGCATAGTAAAAGCCAGGGTTACGAAAGAGAACCATCTGACTCACAAAGTCATTGTGATAAAGTTGGAGATATATCCTAGTACCGTTAATAAATTATTACGCAATAATTTGTAGTTGACGAAAAATCACAAAGCATAAGCATATAAGCTGCAAGCCACATAACGAAACCAACCTTTATTTTCTCAGAAATATAGACAAATTTGCTAGAATCACAGCAATTCCATTCGATTACCTCAGTGGCCTGAATTTAATACGATTTTTTAATGTAAGGTTTGAAAAATACAACTCTCAGTATATTCTCACGCAAGCTGTACTTCGAGTCAAGTTGACATGCTCAGTCAAGGCTGTTGCGAAATAGTGCAAGTGCATGCATATTCATTAACTCTACGCACATGGACCGGGTCCATATTGGAGAATGAACGATTACTGTAATTCCGAATTTACTTCGTACATCTTCGCAAAAATTGGCAACCTTATAGTAAACGTGAAAATTATGTTGATAAAAAGTCAGATCTTCTAATGCAGTATATATATATATATATATATTAAAGACTGAGTCAGTCTGTTTGAAGGTGAATTTCATGACAGGAATAAAAATACTTATTTTCATTTAAAAGTTTTCAGATTTCCTCTACATAACCTCTGTAATCTCCTAAATGAATACAATTTTTTCCGTTGCATTGTTTATCTCATCTATAGATTTCTCTACACAAACAGCATACGCGATTCAAGCATCAAGTATTTGAAAAAAAATGGTTGAAAAACATGAGATAAATTGGGTATCGCAGTTCTTTCCTTTTCGCTATTGACCGTGAAGCTAAAAGTTACTTATATTCGCAGTTTAAATCTTTATTCTTTTACTAAACATATTTTTCTGGTATTACCTCGTTATAAAAAAGCCTATTAAGGCTTTACTGGATTATAAAACTGTATTGCTAACACCCCCTAATGCTGATTAAAGAAACGTTTATTTTCCCCCATTTTTTGCTGAAGTTGTCTTATCTACTTTATAGTGCCGTCGTATTAACGCTTAGGTCTGCTGTTAATTTTTTTATATTAAAAAAATATTTTCTTAGAAAAGTAAGGTCGCCTTAAATTCGAGGCCGTATTAAATTCTGGTCAATATGTAACATACCTGTGTGATCTAAGGATGATCGCACAGAAGCTTGTTACAACGCAAGTTGTGGCATTGATAGTATTGCGAAAACGATCATCAGATTGAACAAGATCGACAATGGACGAGTAGCTCCATGGGTAGCACGAGATCTTATAAAGCGCTATGAACCCTCAGTAGTCAACTTTGTAACGCTGGAAAACATAAAACACACATCTATGGATAGGTGTAAGAATATATGAGCATATTCTAAGAAAAGGTTTTTTCGTTTCTGGAGGAAAAAATAATAGTCACTTAAAGTATACAATATTAAGTATAAATAATTAAATAACACTAGTATCTATCGGCACATTTTGGTTCGTAAGTAACATACAGAAATGTGGTTTTGTAGGTTTAAGCAGTAATATTACGATGGGGTTAATTTAGTTTGGAAGCTATAAAAGCGCTAGATTAAAGCCTTTGATGGTTTGTGAAATGTCAAATAACGTAATATCTAGATGATCACAAACAAAAACTGGCCTCTTACTGCATTCATTTACTGAAGAAGTCAGAGAAATAAAATTTACAGTCCTGTTTTTATGACTGCTGATTGATGGTCCACTTACTTTCCAAATGATAAAAAGCAGTAATTGAGTAAACACGACTGATATGAGAGAACAATTTTTTTATTTTGAAAGAATCCCTTGGCGCCAAATTGGCCCAACGATCCTACACGAAAAGAGTAGCTTGGTTCGCCAATAAGGGTATGGTCAGACACCTATACGCCAGCGACCCGACACATAATATTCACATGATTTAAAGGACCCAACTTGACAAGAAACAGATCGCTGAAGATATCGTGTTACTTTTAGCCACTACTAAGTTACTCGACATAAATCGCAAAACAAGATATTGTTGTTTTGTTGCAGTGTTTTTATTTATCAACATGGTTAACAACTAATTTACCACTTTATCTTCTATAACTTAAACAAAAAGAAAAATTATATTAATAAGCCGTTTTCAAATTCCCGAATGACAAGTATACCGCGATATGCTGGACAACACGTAATATGAAGCGTTAAACTTTAGTATTAATATGGTTCTAACAAAAAATGTCTGTTAAAAAAGTTGAAGATCGTTCTGTTTAATTTAGTGATTAATTTGAGAATTTTTGTTGTTTATTTCCCTGGGAGGAACAAACGCACAAAGTGTACCAAGCAGTAGTACAGAGTACTATGGTCTCTAATCTTCTAAGTGGTTATATTGGGAGTTTAGAAGAAGTGAAATTCCCTTTTGTCATCAATTTTGTAATACTGGCTTTGACCACACTGTGATCCAGTCAGAAGACCGGGAATGCTAATGTCTTGAAAAATCAAGAACCTTCTTTCGATAGATGTTCTCTAAGATGTCACATAGAATTGGATGTTCTTCTTCTTCTTTAATTTTGCTCAGTAACTTTAAACTTTTATGGTAACTTATTTTTTTTGTGGATAATTTGAATTTTGTTCCTGTTGTTAACTTATATTTATTACGTTGTTTGTCCGGCTGATACTTTTTATTTTATGATGGGTTCGTGCTAATTTACCGATTAAAATACACGTTATTCTATTTTTATATGAATATCCTTTATTATTATTTATTCTCAACAGCTAGGTTCGTATCTTCAGATTCCCTTCGAAAAAATAACGGAGAATTATTAGTAATTCTTACCTAAAATACATATTCCGAAACGATTTAATAATTTGATTCGGGTAAAAAAAAATGTATCAAAATCTACATACAGTTTATTCAAAATTAGGAACAAGCTAACACATCACACAATGTGCAGGTTTCTAAATAGAGGTATGTGCAAATATTAACATTAAGGTTTCTAATTACAAATCCAGAAGCGTTTTCTAATTTTAGCCAATGTATTTAGTTTCATGAATTTTTAGTAGACTGTAAATTAACATAACATATTTTCTCATTTTAGTAAAGTAAAAAAGATCTGAGGCCAAGCTTTTTATCATATTCATCCAAGAAAACCATTGCTGTGGCAATTGTTGAAAAATGGCTTTTTTTCATGTTTCTTTCGAAATGACGAATTTCTATTTTGTAGAATAATTTTGAAGTAATTTATGTTCCTTACATCCTAGTCAAATATTTGTGAAGTAAGCAAAGTAACTAAACTGGGCAAAACTATTTTATAAAGTTCGTTCTTAAATTTAATATTAGCGCAAAAACACTAATTATAGGTTTCTTCGAGTAATGGACTAGTACACGTCATTCATGGGGAGGTGTAATCTGAAAATTATAATGCTGTTTGTGATATTAAACATTTAGAAATAAGACAGAGAGATAAGTAGTTGTTATGTGTATAAAGTTCTAATTTTGTTATATGTCAAAATGAAATTAATTGGTTATACGTGCAAAGTAGAAGGATTGTTTTTATAGGTAACGTGTCACTCCCTTGTGTAAGAACTTAATGACCAACGCCCTTTTGAAACACACTTTTTCTTTTTTATAGTTATACAATTGTACAAAGGCTTAAAATACAATCAACGGTTAAGTTCCTTATACATGATAAATAGAAAAAGGTGAATAGGTGTGGGCAGGACGCATGAGGGTGCTTCATTAACACCCCCTCCTTGATTTTTTTTTATCACCAACGCATTACAGAGCTGAGGTCCTTTGATCAATCACCTAAATTTTTCCTTTTGTGATAAACTAACCAATTTTCTTGTGATGAAACATCCAAACGCTTAGGTAATTTCAATGTTACCTATATTTATGGTGCAGAAGTCTTCACATTTTTAATAGTGGGTGTATTAGGGTGTCTTAATTCTAGCTTCACCGACTAAAGAAGTTTGATAAAGATAAATGGTTAATTAATTATGTATATATATTGGTCACTTCTTTATCACCACACAAAAATAATGACAATAACATTTTTTGACTGGTTCCTTAAGACTTTCTTGGTATTCAACATTCGAATATGATAAATACAGAACATTCAAAAAAGTAGGAATTTTTTCTTAAGTTAGTATGAATACATATAACATGCGATAGAAACAAAAAATAAGTAAATTAGTAACAAACATACATAATTATCAAAGCTGAAAATCTCAGGTAAATACGCCGTATCTGGATAGTGAACAAAAGTACTATATTCCTTGAGTGATTAATAACAGCTTTCAGAAATGTCATATGTAACAGATGAATATAAAGATAATTTTTTCAGTAAATTCATCAATGTAGCGTTAGGGGTGTGAGAAACAGAAAGTATTTTACAAATTTTTTTAACTTTAAGAGTGAAGGACAGTTGTACAATTCTATTCAAAATGCATCGTCTTGTTGTTGTTTCTTGTCTGTTTGTGAAGTTTTCATGGGGATCGTAAGGTCAATTCAATCAATTTGCTGTTATAACACCTGCACACTGATAAAACAAAGCCAATTACATGACAACCTAACCACCGTAATTTTTAATTCCTATCCTTTTTTTTATTTGGCATTCCCCAATTTTTATCTCCCCAGTAAAAGCAGTTGTCCTATCACAGTAAGGTACATCTAATACGAGCAATGTAACATGCATTTCTACATGCAGCATCAGACTTAGAAAAAATGCTAAACCACATGTTCCTTCAAGTAACAAATAATTTAGTTGTTTGATTGACAACAGGCTGATTAAGCAAATATTTGAAAATATTTATATTAAGATATTAACTTACTCACACATATTCAACGAAACGAATAATCATTGAAAATCTTTTGAATGTAATCTCTTCAATATACATATTTTTATTTCTTTTCGCAAGTAACTTAAAGTATTTGTAAAATAAGTACATGAAAATTGGCCCGGCATGGCCAGGTGGTTAGGGAGCTCGACTCGCAATCTGCGGGTCGCGAGTTCGAATCCCAGTCCCACCAAACATACTCGCCCTTTCAGTCGTGGGGACGTTATAATGTGACGGTCAATCCCACTATTCGTTGGTAAAAGAGTAGCCCAAGAGTTGGCGGTGGGTGGTGATAACTAGCTGCCTTCCCTCTAGTCTTACACTGTTAAATTAGCGACGGCTAGCGCAAATAGCC
>NW_013665755.1:268706-286718 GCF_000517525.1 Limulus polyphemus
TAGCGCAGATAGCCCTCGTGTAGCTTTGCGCGAAATTCAAAACAAACACACAATACATGAAAATATATTTAGTTAATAACGTCTGCACGTACTTCCTTATGTCACCACGGTAAGCCTAAGATATTCTGTAGTATAATAAGTAAGAATATGTGTTACAGTTCTACTGAACATATAGATCGAATTTGCTAACACTTTTTCTGATGAGGTAAAGGAAAATTATTGGAAGCCATTTATGCATTCAGTTCTATATGGCCTACTTCCAGACTTTTTTGTCTTCTCACTCATAGCTCTATATCCCAAACCATCAAACATGCTTCCTGTCTCTCCTCACTAGTGTTAAACTTGATAAATTTCTTTAAAATCATTCCACGATAATGTCCCTTGCATAATTATTGCAACAACACATGTAGTGAAAATTTTAGAAGTGATGTTGGTATAATATTTATATGAGTATTTAGAAAACACTGTGCTCGTTCACCAATATAGTCATAGTGTTTATTCAACATAACACTGTGGTTAAAACAGATTTTTGTTGTTGTAAATCTTTGTAAGTTTACATAGTTTATACAACTTTAAATTATGATTATATGAGCTGATTAAGCTTTGAGCTCCCCTTACATTTTCATAAAGGTTGTCGACATAAATAGTAGATTTTATATCTAAGTCATAGAAATAACTCCTTTCTGTCACTGCATGAAAGGAGGATTAATAAAGCTACCACTTTAAGAGAATAAAGGGTTGTTGAAATGAGTATTAAACTCCAGTTATTCAGATTATAATTGACACTGTATTCAGAATCTATATTATGTGAAGAAGCCCATCTACAAATATGAAAATCACACATACAATGTACTGCAATTTTAAGCAATCTATTGCATGACTAGATGTATTCAGTCATGATGTTATGGAAACACGTAGGCTAAAAAAATTAGTTAAGGACGAAAATAACTCCAGAATTTTCGAAAGGTAGACTTTTCTTGTCCTTCATGAAGGAAGGTCTATCTTATGAAAGCGATTGGGTTATGGTTGTTGTTTTTGTCTCTAGATGTATTCAGAGATGATGCAAACATCCATGTAGATCTATAGCTAGAACATTTGGCAAAACTTTCATGCCTTTTCTTTAATGGCATATTTGATAGTTGGAATAATATGACCTTGTGGATTTTCTCTACAAAATAATGAGATTTCACAAAAATTTTATACCGCAAATTAGGAATATTTTTCAATTGGGACAGAGTTCAGGACGTGGTGATTAAACAGGAATCCAAGAAGTAAGTTGGTTCATTTCACTTGAAAATAGCCAATCAGCTTTCGCAGTATATCACTTACTTCATTTGTCATTATCCCAACTCACAACAAAAGAATATTGCGTACTTCTATTTGTTGCTAACCTACAAGTCTCCCAAATAGAAAACTGTTGTGTATATCTGTATATTGATACGTCACTATCCAACCAGTCTCTCAAACAGAAAACTGTTGTGTATATCTGTATATTGATACGTCACTTTCCAACCAGTCTCGCAGACAAAAGAATGTTGTGTATACTTCTATTCACTGTTACGTTACTATCCAACCAGTCTCACGGACAAAAGAATGTTACGCATACTTTTATTAACTGTTACGTTGCTAGCCGACCGGCCTCGCAAATAAAATAATGTTGTACATACTTCCATTTACTGTTACGTTGCTAGCCAACCAGTCTCGCAAACAAAACAATATTGTATATACTTCTATTCACTGTTACGTTGCTACCTAACCAGTCATGCAGACAAAAGAATGCTTAAATGCTGTTTACTACTATGTTGCTAACCAACCAGTCTCACAGACGTGCGTGATTTAACTACATCACACTAATCTAAAATACGCTGCTTTTATGATACTTACAAGAAGAAAGCATTTAGTTGTGATGACGAATAAAACTATATTAGTATTTAAATATTTAAATCAAAAACCAAAATCTACCATAACGTCAACACTTAAAGGCAGATATGACATCTGACTCATTTTTATATGCAAAAAGTTCAAAAAAGGTAATATCTGTATATATGGCATTGAAAAGTCCTATGGTGTTTAATAGCATTTGTACAAATGTTATGTCTAAATCTGAAAGTTACTTAACTTAAGGGGCCAAAAGTAGTTAAGTAGATCGTATGCCCAGGCTGTGAATAAGATAGATCATGGTTCGCGACCTGTTGTCGTAAAAACTTACTCAGCACTTGTGAGCGAATTATAAGAGTGACGGTGAAACCCCCACGTTCGGTTAGACAAAAGTAGTCTAAGAGTTGGCGGTAGGTGCTGTTCGCTAGCTGTCTTCCCTCTAATCTATCAGTTAAAAATTATAGGGACGGTAATGCGTAGAATAATCCTCGTGTAACTTTTCGTAAAATTCGGAAACAAACAAACTAATTAACTAAATGTAGGCATAAGTGAAAGAAAGTTCGATTATAAATATCTGCATAAAAATTCTGGACTTACAGGTATCAAAGAACGGTAGTTTAGGCGGTATACCGGTACGACTGTTTATTTCTTCCTGAGTCACAGAAAGTTTCATAAAAAGAAAGTGCCGCTTTGTGGTGAATTGTATCGGTAATTTTGAATTAGTCGGCAGGGATTTGTTTTGTTTACTCTTGATAAGAGGTCCAAAAGCTTTTATCCGGTCCACGTACGTTTTCCTTTGTAAAATTGATTTACCGCTCAGTGTCGGCACTTTTACTGGCCCATGGAAACACATTATGGCACTTAGAGCCATCATAACAGGTTCGTGAGGTACGTTTTGGCTCCTATTTGTTTTGTCGCCCATTCGAAAGATAGAAAAATGTACCTTTAACACTTGAAGTGGATGAAACTTGTCAAACGAAAGTAGCGCAAGATTACCTGAATAAAATTACAATATATTCAATCTTTTAATTCATTTTGTTTGGAGAATCGTTTCTAACGACTTATGCATTTCTATTTTGTATTTATGGCAAAGCTATTAAGGCTTTCGCCCCTATTTTTGAACTATTGACCAATACCCTACCAGCTACTATATACGCTAAGAAATTGACTTTCACTCTTATAACGCACCCACTGCTTTAAGGTGCGGAGAATATTTTGTGGTATCGCACGGGTTTGAACCCAGTTCGTCAGCTCCGAAACACAGAACTTTACCACATACACGTGCAGGGCCAACTCCTGCCCAGATAATTTATGGAAAAAGTATTTTTCACCACTACCGTATTTCCTTCAGGCATTTATTTCGACACCGTTAGTTTCCATTTCACTATTCAAACCAGCAATAATGATATACCAAATTGTCGTATCCAAAAAATCGATATAACACCTTTTTCTTTTCTTTTCAGGGGATGAGTGATATTAAATTACAAATTTTGAGTATTAAAACGAGTATTAAAATTCTTTGAGTCAAATTTGAAAAACATTTGTGATTTTAATTGTGAATGTATGTGTGTTCGAGTCACCGTTGCTCAAACGGTCTTTATAGCTATACAAAAAGTTTGTATGTAAGCGTCTTAAGCACGGACACTCTAAGCACGTGGAGCGCGCGTTAGTTGAAAAAAACGAACTTGAAGACATCGTCTCGCATCGATGACAGGGCAACATAACTTAATACTCGTATTTTTTACATAAATATGATAAAAACTGCTAGAAAGAGGACAAGCCTAATTAACGACGTCCTCGAATAAGACTACCTTACCTCAATTTACACCAGTGACAAAAAATAAACCCATACTCTAATGTTGATCGCATTTCCCTATGCAGTCATGGTTGCACTCGTAAAAAGAAAACTCATAACCAGCATAAATGACAATATTTGAATATATTAAGTACTGTCTATGCAAAGTTAGTACAAACTCTCCACAACCATACACACTGCACGATACTGATTCTTCGTATGTTTGATAGCTACAAAAATAGGCAACATTTTGTTATTCATTCCAATTCTTTTGCTTATTAATACAATAACTGTTCAAACACATTTAGTGAGTATCTTAAGTGTTATTTGCACATGTTAGTCTATGTGTCTATGTTTCAAATGAAGGTTCACACTCTTGTGAGCCATGTTCCAGATACTATCTACAAATCTTCCGTGCTCTCTACTGAACAAAAATGTACACATTATTAATTTTACTCTCATGAAACACAGCTTACATGAGTTTATCAACAACAGTCTCTACTCTGCGGAGTTAAAGAATTGAACATAACTATGCGTTTTATTTGTTTTTCTCGTCCGAAATACCGTTTACATGAGTTTATCAATATTAGTATCTGCTCTGCAAAGTTAAAGTACTGAAAAATAACGCGATATAGAAAAGCTTCGTCTCAAGCACTGTATTGTACATTTCCTAACTTTGTAATAAAAATAGGTTATAGTTTTAAATATGTAACTTATTTTCTCAGAACAAATCCCAATGCTACAGTTTCGAACTGTACCAACTCTCATCAGCCCAGCGAGATCGGTGACAAGTATGAGATCCAAATGAATTTTGTATTTCTGATAGGTCTGAGAAATAACTGATGTAGTTTTTTGTTTTTTACACATACAAACATTTTGTACTCTTTCACTGCTAAATGATTTTTTTATGTTTGCAATCTATCATTACAAGCAACAGCCCTCGGGTTTTGTTCACCTTGCTATGATACAGTTTAAAATGTAAAACATGTTTGCTCACATTATTCATATATCTATCCGTCCTGTAAACCTCCGAGTTGAAGAACACAATACATTTTAAAAAAGGAATTAAATCACAGTCTACTCACCGAATTCAGCGTGATACATCACTTAAATCTTGCAAAGTGAAGATTTTCAGGCACTTCCTGTATCCAAGCGATGCTGTGTGGGACAAGAAATTCATGTCCGGTATAATGTTTGATTTGGAAAGAAAATAACACTGATATCAATGTACTCAACATATATGTGGTACTGAATGACTGAACAATTACATCTAAGTCCGTAACCAAGTAGAACACTAAGAACTACGTGTGTTTAGATAGAAAAAAATATACATTAAGTTTTGAAGACTAAAACATTTCACCTTAGCGTTTTAAACGTATGTTTTGAATAATTGCAATTTTTTGTTTTATTCACCTGCAAAACTTTTACTTTGTTTATTTAATTTTATTAGACAAAAAATGCTAACAATCAATAATTATTACTTGAATATGTTTCTAGTAAGTAGATTAGATTTTGTCACAATTAGTAACTTGGTGTTGTATGTGTTGAAAAATTTAGAAATAATAAAATGTCACGCATTTTGCTGACAAGTTAAACTGTATTATTTGTAAACAAGTTTAAAATTGTTAATAATATTTCTCATCCGGTATATGGTATATGGTTTTATGTTAAACTTTAACTTACTAATCAGTTTTACTTCAGTAATTAAAGTTGATAATAGGGATAAAAGCAGTTCCAGCAAATCATGAACTGAGTCTATTTTGTCTGCTTACCTTTTGCAGTAACAAACGAGTGAAGTAGCGTGGCTCCCTCTAGCAAATAAAAAAAAACAACAAGCAAAGCGAAGGCGGGCTGAAAATGAAGAGAATTCTGCGCGGGAGCACGAACAGCAGCAGAAAAGTGAAAAAAGAACAGGAGCGCATTCACTTCCAGCAGCTTCAGTTACAGCGGTTGGACAGTATCTTGAGAGTCACGGGAAAAGACTAGTAACCGCAAAGTGTAGACCATTTCTAAACAATCTACAGGCAAATCTACACTTTGTACTCCTCCTTTCTCTATTCTTATTGGAGGAATTCTCTGCAGGTTTCCCAGCTGAGACAAAGTGTTTTCACCAATCAACAATCAGTATTAGTAGTAGCCATTGGAGTTGTGTGAAACTGGAATGATGCCAAATTCTCTTAGTGCTTATATTCATGCAAACGTTTCATAATATTCGGTGTTACATTGACAAGTATTACAACAGGCTTCAAAGGGGGGGGGGGGTAAAATATGGCAGTCTTGTTATTACTTTCAAGTTATCATTCCATAAACACGGATAATGAAAATGATAAACTCCTGATTTTATTGTGTCGCACTTCTTTCAACTACGTATAGAGAAACATTTGCGGTATAAAATAGGCTTTTTATCTTTAAATTTTAGTTGCGGGAACTGAGGTGCATGTTATAGAAGCATCAAACTATTGTTATATCCTCGGACAGACGTAGTTCAAGGGGAAAAGTCTAGCTATATTCCCAATGCTAGTATATTGAGGTACATGTTATAGAAGCATCAAACTATTGTTATATCCTCAGACAGACGTAGTACAAGGGGAAAAGTCTAGCTATATTCCCAATGCTAGTATATTGAGGTACATGTTATAGAAGCATCAAACTATTGTTATATCCTCAGACAGACGTAGTACAAGGGGAAAAGTCTAGCTATATTCCCAATGCTAGTATATTGAGGTACATGTTATAGAAGCATCAAACTATTGTTATATCCTCAGACAGACGTAGTTCAAGGGGAAAAGTCTAGCTATATTCCCAATGCTAGTATATTGAGGTACATGTTATAGAAACATCAAACTATTGTTATATCCTCAGAAAGACGTAGTTCAAGGGGAAAAGTCTAGTTATATTCCTATTAAAATATTTAAAGATGTGAAAAGTGTCGAATTACAATGCATTTTTACTGTTTATTTTTCAATTCTTACTTCTATATGAGTGTTATGTGCATTTCTATGTATAAAAGAAATATATGTGAGATATACTACAAAGCTTGATAATTAATATGAGAATATCCGTGCCTTAATATAGAGGTTAAACAACGTGGAACAGTGAGTCACGTCCTACAGTAAATCAAAAGCCATAAATTGGTTGTATTAATTGAAATATATATATTATATGCTTAAGGTTATCATATAGAAAATACAGCGTCTTTTTAAGTATATATTATATGCAGATTAGATAAATGTCAACTGTAAATCTACTTCGCCCTTACTATACGCATACTAACAATGCTACCAAACAGTCACACAATTATAAAACGCGGTCATCACAGTCTGGTTTAACTATATAAGTTACAAGAACATAAATATAAATGTTGTCTAAATAGTAATAGAACTTTACAAGTTAAAAGACTTAACAGATTCGGCCCGGCATGGCCAGGTGATTAAGGTGCTCAACTCGCAATCTGAGGGTCGCGGGTTCTAATCCCCATCGCACCAAACATGCTCACCCTTTCAGCCTTGGGGGCGTTATAATGTGACGGTCAATCCCACTATTCGTTGGTAAAAGAGTAGCCCAAGAGTTGGCGGTGGGTGGTGATGACTAGATGCCTTCCCTCTAGTCTTTCACTGCTAAATTAGGGACGGCTAGCGCAGATATCCCTCGTGTAGCTTCGCGCGAAATTCAAAACAAACAAACAACCAAACTTAACAGATTTGAGTAAAGAAAGTTTTTCGTATTAACATAAAAAAGAACAATCAGCTGTTAATGTGCTACTAAGCTACATGTTAAGCGTTATCGTATCCAGTTATTGTATTCTGTTGGCCACAGAAGGAAGTTTTGTTTTGATAGTCGGTTTCAAAAGAAAAATTACATAATGGCTTTATATATGTATAGGCCTACTAAGCAAAAATATATTATCATACTGTTTCCAAATATACTCACGTTAGAAACATATTTCTCAGACCTTTCCTAGTATTCCAGTTCTTACCAAAGTCTTACGTTAAATGTTGTTATTTTTTGGATATAAAATTGGAACATGTGAAAAATTTGTCAAACAAGAATATCGAAAAAGGCTGGTGCTGACGTTATTAGTTAGGCTTCCGAAACTGATCTTATCAGGTGGTTAGTTTTCAACATTGATCACATTAACCTAATGAAAGTTTCATACGGAGTAGTTCTCTCCTGATATTTAAGTGCTCAAACGTCCTATAAGGTTAAAAGGCTATGTACGATTAAATGAAAGATTAATATAAGATCATTATCTGATAGGGAATACACTGATGTTGATATTTTTAGAAACTTACTTCTTAGCGAACGGGTATTACAGTGAAAGTAAGTCTCTGTAAAACTGGGGGATTATAGTGCTTTGAATAGAAAGTTAGTGTTTTCAGTTTCATTTAATGAAATTGGAAGAACTGACATTAAAATGTTTGAATTCTAGAATATAATTGGGTGTTGATAACATATATATATATATATATTAATGATATACTTAAAAAAAGAGATATTTTCAAGAGTGCTCACGTTATAATGTAACGACACACTTATAAACTAGCCTCTGAATGTAGTTTAGAAAGTTAGATTCGAGAGTGCGAACAGTAGAGGACAGTGTTGTGAAGTACGACCACTCTTGCGTTTGAAAGCGCCCCCACCCATGGCTCAGCGGTTAGTCTGAAAGCTTATAACACTAAAAACTGGGTTTGGATACCCGTGGTGGGCACAGCACAGAGGGTTCATTGTTTAGCTTTGTGGGTAATAACAAAACAAACAAACAAGAATATAGAAACTGTGTTCTAATGATAGCATCTGTAATTATTACACACGATAAAAAAAAATTGAAAATCACTCATTTTGGTAATTTTCATTTTGAGAGATGGAGATTTAAGAATAAGGGTTTATCGTACCAGAGCTAGCATGTATCTGATCAGGTTGATAAACAAAACAAACTTGTATTCAAACAGATAACACCTACAAACTTCAGTTGTTGAGCGTCTCTGTTTATAAAATTAATTGCTGTATCTGTTTTTATATTTGAATCATAAAATTAATTTCGAGAAGGATTTTGAATAAGAATTCTCGAGTTATAAAACCTTAGTTAATAGTAATTACAATCGAACTTAATCTGTATGGTCAAGCTAAAACACTAAAATCATCAGCGTTCAAAATGCTAACTTTAGTATTCAGTGTCTGAAAGTGCTAATGCTAAAGAGACGGTGGTAATAAGTGTTGACGTAAGCAACTTATGTATAATTGTCTGGGAAAATAAGATTTTAAAAATGCTAATAGCGCGAAAGGTTGATGTCCAGTGTTCTATACTGTCAAGTAGTAGTGAATGAGAATCGCCAACTTTCAATTTCAGCAACCGAAACTGTTCACATGAATAATTGGTGTTCAAAACTGTTCACGTTATATTAATGCTTAGAATTTAGAGGAACTTCACGTTGAGACTACTCGCTGAAATGTATCACATTGAAAGGTTGTTTTCTGTAAATATTCTAATATACTGAGGGAAGAGCTCACGCGAAAAAAATTATGTGGGAATGAATTAATGAAGAGAGATAACATCAGGTACAATATTATACACACTAGGTAGATTCAGTGCTAGAACTGAAACTGAATACTTTCAAGTCGAAGATGAATACATATTTTACTCGAGAACTTAAGATTTCAAAATTTAGTGTTCTAGAAAGGTTATGTGTGAATGTGACGATGCTTGGAAATTTATGTCTGTGTCAATTCGAATTAAAAATTATTTATCATTCACTGTATGAATGACGCAAACCCTCCAGAAGAATTCCTTTACAATCAACTAATACCATCCTAACAAAACAAATGCACTTGGAAGATAAGATAAGAACTAAACAGATGGTTCGCAACATCTTAAAGTCTGGAAATATAATTCCGTAATACATAAACACTAGTAAGTTAATGATGAAATGGACGAAAAACAAACATCAATTAAGCCAAAACTTACACTCTTCATTTTTGACAGTTTTCTTGTAAGCTCATGCAGCCAATCTTGAGAGCCCCAAAACTCCTCTGATCCATCAACTGGGGGGCCTCAAATGAAAATTCGAAAATCTAGAAGGAAGTACTTATTCAGAACGATACCTTACATGTCCATGGCAATTTTCGTATAAATCAGTGGATCCAGTCCTGAAAGTACCCCCAAACCCTTTCATCTACACTTGAAGTTTGAGACAGTGGATCCAGTCCTGAAAGTACCCCCAAACCCTTTCATCTACACTTGTTTGAGACAGTGGATCCAGTCCTGAAAGTACCCCCAAACCCTTTCATCTACACTTGTTTGAGACAGTGGATCCAGTCCTGAAAGTACCCCCAAACCCTTTCATCTACACTTGAAGTTTGAGAATTTCCAAAATCTCAATTATATTATTGTTTTTAGAGGTTTCTTATGTGTTGATGCCAGTTTTGAAGTAAGTCGATTCGATCAAACCTGAAAGCCCCTCAAATCTCTTGATCCTCCATTTTTGGGGACCATCTCATGAGTCATTTGAAAGTGATTTTCTTTGGTATATTATATTTGGGTCAAAAGCCAAGGTGCAAAAATTTAATTATTTTGTCAAGATTTGTGTGTGAGGAACTTGAAAATGATAGCAAATTAGCACAGTACGCTTAAAAGTACGACGGAGACTTACAACATGGATGTTCGATGAGTTGTGCCAAATGAAGTGAGACGCGGGGAGTACGTGGAGTAAGTAATACATTCAAACTGAATTGCTTCAACTTTTAGGGAAGAAATTTTAAAACGATTAGAATCTGATGACATCCCAAAGATTACGAAAATAGTTCAGTTATAGAAAACAAGTATTTTGGATATGCACTCAAGAGCATTATTTTATGTGCCTGATGAAAATCCATTGTTCAACCTTCATTGTCAGTGATGCTGTTGTTCGGTGTTTTTACAGTGAATCTATAGATTATTTGTTACACCCTACAATGAAAGCATTATCAGTGACTAGATGGAAAATCAGAATTGCCTTCGTCAAACCTCTTAGATACCAAATTAGATGTTTTAACAATGTTGTAACAGGATTTGTTTGTTTCGGTTATTCGTTACACGAAGCTGCACAAAAACTATCTGCACTAGTCGTTATTGTTTGTTTGTTTTTGTATTTCACGCAAAGCTACACGAGGGCTATCCGCGCTAGCCGTCCCTAATTTAGCAGTGTAAGACTAGAGGGAAGGCAGCTAGTGATCACCCCTCACTGCCAACTCTTGGGCTACTCTTATACCAACGAATAGTGGGATTGACCGTCACATTATAACGTCCCCACGGCTGAAAGGGCGGGCATGTTTGGTGACGGGGGTTCGAGAGCGTGGCTTGCAGGTTGTGAGTCGAGTGCCTTAACCAATAGGTCATGCCAGGCCAACACGTTATTGTAGCGTTATTGCTATGATCGTTCACATTACTTCAGTTTCTAAAATTGTTAACACTAATTACCTGTCCTATCCGACATTGTTCTCCTTTAGTTTAATGTAGGAGATCACTTTAAGTGTCCATGATTGCAAAAGCTTAAGTTAAGAGTCCAATTTGTTGACGTTACTATAATTCTCGAGATTGCTACATTATTAAAGTGTCCGAGAAAACTCATGTTGGGATCACTCGCTCAAATTGTTCACACTGAAATTTTTTTTTTGTAAACAGTAAAGCATTCGAGTGCACTGACAGAGGTGATATCCTGACAATAGTGATGTTAAGAACTTAGTGGTTGCGTATGGTAACATATTGTACAATGTTATACACACAATAAATGTTGTTATTAGCCAAAAGTGGAAGTTAAGCGCTGAGTGTTAGACATTTCTAAGGCAAAGACTCGAGGGAAGCAAGTATTATATTTTAAAGTAATTGTGTTAAGAAGAAAATTTATGTTTTAGAAGGTTTACGTACGATCGCAATGAAGTTTGGAAAATTGTGCCTATGATTTCTCAAATTGAAGATTATTTACTGAGAGTGTGACACTAGAAGATTAGTATTTTAAGATGTATAAATATTTGAGTAAGCTCACAATAACTGGTTATGTTTCAAGATGGACAAATATGTAATTAAATTTACAGTAAAAGATTACTTTTTCAGAATTGTTACATTAAAAGATGGTCATTTTTTGGCATGATTCTTGAAACGATAAATATTTATTTGCAAAATAAATTAGATATTTGGAAAAGTATTTGTTAGAAGGGATTTATACTTATTGTACATGTAAGAAATATGACTTTTCTCACTCTTCATTTATATGTTACCTTGCTTGTTAACAATGTATGCTATACCAGTTTGAAACGAGCCTTTCGGTATGTAAGAATTAAGAGTTTATCCGTTTTCGAGGAAGTCCTCATTTTGATAATCACTTTGGAAAAACTGTGTGTAGATTTTAAATTGAGTACTGAATTTTTGTGGGTCTGAATCTTACTGAAAATGAAGAAAGTATCGTTTCACAAGGAAGTCCCTTTTAAGTAGTTTTGTTATCCCAAATCCTAAATCAGTACAAGGTTGTTTAGTTTTTCATGAAACAAATAATTAAAATTTGACGAGGTTATTTGTACGGGTTGCGTACATTTTACTAAAGGTCGTGTATTAGATTTGTTTTATAGAGAATTTTTGTTTATCAGAACCTTTTTAATAGTGAAGAACGTGTCATTTTGGGGGGAAACCCTCATTTTGTGTGAATCGTATCGAGATGTAATGGATAATAGTTTTCCTCATCAAAATCTATAATTAACAACATCAAAAGTTTATGTGAGATATTTTAACGGTCTTCGTTCACATATTTCAAGACATTTGGGTCAGCTAGTACGGGTCTTCATTAAGACTAATTGCACCAACAGACTGAAACGTCGCCTCTCAAACGTTTTTTAGGATTACTGATAATCATATTCTAACAAGAGGTCATGGGTCAAATCATAATATCTGGAGAGAAACATGTAAACTATGCCGTAAAACAAAGGTTAACTCATAAGAAACCTTACGTGCATGTACAAACATTAGCTATCTCGTTGTCATTTGAAACTTCTACGTCAAAATATTAAGAATTATTATGGTGAACGTTTCTTCAGGTTTTCAACCCTGTCTCTATTCTTACGAAAAAAAAAAATATTATATTAAAAAAATATCGACTGCGTTTTTCGACTATCAATAACTTTTTACAAGTACGCATGTCCTTTGGGTTGTGTATTAAACAACTGGACTGCCTTTGTTTTTCGTGGAAAAAATTATGATATTTTAAAAAATATATCTCTAACATTGTGTAAGTACGCGTGATCATTGGATTATGTATTAAACGAACTGACTGCTTTTGTTTATTTGCTTTTGTGAATAAAATTATAATATTTTAAAGAGCATTTGAAAGATAATATGTGTATTCTCATCTTGAGAATATTAAAATGAAATTTTTGAATATTCTAAATTAGGAGATTAGGCTTGTGTTTAAGAAGTTTTTAGTAGTCTTGTAGTTCTGTTACCTTACGAATCTTTGTTACTATATACGTATTGCTTCTAATTAACGCCCCCGGGGCGTTGCAAACTGCAAAAGGGGGATCGCTGATGTTTCACGTGTGATTTGTTGATTTCAATGCTAATAAGTGTGTTTGTTTGTTTTTCTTTTATTAAATCAAAATGGCGGTAATAAAAGTGGATTATATGTTGGATTACTATTGCAGTCAAAATCACGGTAATAAAGTGGATTACAGTAAAGGATTATATGTTGGATTACCATTGCTGTCACACAAGGTAAGATTTATAAAAATGGGGGGGGGGCAATAATTAGAGAGGGGCTTTAATTAGGGGTAATACGGTATCGTATATTCATCTATTCTGCGCAAATGAATATTGTAACTAAAAACGCAATAAAATAACTATATTATCTTAGTTCACAGATGATCCGTTAGATTTATTGATGTAGGCTAATAGACACAGAACATGCAGGCATGCAAATTCCACTTTTCGTCAGTTATCTGTTACACACCGAACTTAATTTGTACATAATTTTACCTTACGGGTGTCATCTGGAGAGATGCAAGATTTATAACGATGGAAACTTGTGAATCTAAAGAAAACCCGTATGGAAAGATAAAACGCAAACTTGTATCTTTTTTTAAATAATTATTTGAATAATTCCACGAGAGTTCAAATAAAATATTGCATAATTCTTCGAAACTTGTCTCAGTCACTGATTTTAAAGCAAGATACTTAATAATATCAGGGGGTGGTTGTTAGGGTCAAAGTGTAGAATAACCACTTGTTTGTTCTTGCCATCATGAATTGGTGCTTTCCACTTGTGTGCTTTTTTATAAAAAGAATGTACCTTATTGTGTGCATTGTTTCCCCCACCCCCTTTCAGTAGAATTTTATCTGTACTTTAATCATTGTTGTTACCTTCACATGTATGGTGTGGAAACTAAGTGTCGCTATCCAACATAAAGACAAAAATAATAGCTACTTTACTATAGCAGAATCGTGTGGAAACATACATTGCCAATTTTTACAGCAGTGTAACTGACAACATAAAACAGAAACATTTTATTGGTTGTTGTACTGCGAAACCAAGCACAAGGTATTTTATCTATCGTATACTTTCTGTTTTCCTACTGAGAGTTGATATATATATAACAAAACAAGACGCATAATCCAGCTGTACTTAAAACTGTTCTTTAAACGTAACTATTTTGTTGCGCAGCTTTCGTCTATGATTTATGACAACTCTCATGTACGAACTGGTCTTGGTATGCAAGTATGTTGGCTTTTATAATGAACGAGGTGACAGAACACCATATGTCCTGAGAATTATGCATATCAGTGATACCCAGTTATCTGTTTGTTTTAGAATTTTGTACCAAGCTACTCACTTGTATACAAACGAATTAACAATTTCATGTTTACGTGTACGTTTGTATGCATATTAATAAGGTCCTGATTACACTACATTTGTATTAATATTAATAAATTCATGTTTACATGTACACTTGTATACATATTAACTACTTCATGTTTACATCTACATTTACATTAATATCAAGAACTTCGTTTACATCTACATTTGTACACATATTAACAACATCACGTTTACATCTACATTTGTACACATAATAACAACTTTATAATTACGTAATTGCTTTAATTGCTAATGTTGAATTGTGTTCGCTGAGTTATATTATATATGTATACATATATATATATACTTGGATTGATTGTGCTTAAACGTTTTCCATCATATTGAAGCTATTTTAGGTGCATTTTAAATTAATAACAAATTATGGCTCACTTCATTATGCTGGCGGCGTTACACACTCCCATTTACATTCGTACCAGTACCAGTAAAATATGATATAAGAGTAGATATTTCGTTTATCAAGTAAATTTTATACGCTTTCAACATGTCGTTTAAAAATTCGCCCCAGAATAGTATCAAAAAACAAAAGTGAATAATAGTAACAGTGTATTAATCAAGAAACACTCCGCGATACTATTGTGAATGGAATAAAAGTAAGAGTGTAATAATCAAGAAACACTTCAAGGTATTGTTGTGAAGGGAATAACAGTAAGAGTGTAATAATCAAGAAACACTTCAAGGTATTGTTGTGAAGGGAATAATAATATAAGGTAATAATCAAGAAGAAAGTGAAGATGAATAGGCGAGTTTTGGTGCTAGAGACAACTGATAGCCACTGAGACAACACTGTAGGATATACTTGTTTATCTTATTTCAGAGTATTACTGTCTTCTGTAAAACTTTGTTATCTAAAATCGTCACAACAATATGTGTGGTTAACAGTTCTTTATAGCACCAAACTTGCCTATTCATCTCCACTTTTTCCCCCCTCTCAGTTCTCTCTGCCAGGAATCCCCGCAGTGGGTACGTCGTCTTAAAAGGCCCTAGTTTTCCATACTTATCATTGCTGTGTGTGTGACGGATTTATTATTATATATTCATTTTAATATCAACGTTTGTTTAAATTAAGTTTATATTTCGAAATATGCATAGCTTATAGTGTTAAATTTGTATTGCGAAACTCCCGCCTATTGTATAAAGTTGTAGAAGATTCTCGAATGTAAGAATCAACAATATATGTTTGTTCGTGAACGTTTAATGGAGCTTTGTATTGTTACGTAATCTGAATTTTCTAGAAACTCTCCACATGCCTATAAATATAACCAAAGTACTTTGGCTACACGCCAAAGTAGAGTATCTATTATTAGTTTGCTATAGTTAGTGTGCTATAAACTTTGGAAGCTATAACTGTGATTTTTTATAATGCTTATCAATCGGAAAACTTCAGATATTTGACCAGGAGCATTTACAAAGTTCGAACATTACAAATCATTTAACTTCAGTGGATTCTCATCGGACATTAGCACTTTTACGAAAACATTACCTAACTTCATCGTGGAAAACTCGGCGTGTGTGGCTAATGAACAACGAAGGGCAAAGCTAGCTTCCCGCGAAGCGAATCGTACCTACATCATCTCGTAAGTAACTCGTTCATCGTGAACCCTCGATAAGATACCAAGGAAGTTCCAGACTAGAAAAAAGATTTTATATTGCTTGTAAGTTTGTAAAACTTTGTTTATAAATCATGTATAAGATATTATGTGTCTCATAAACTAACTTTCCGAGTTTCGCTAGCATTGTATATCAGTTTTCTGTGCTTGAAATTCAAGTAATGTTTATATTTCGCTCACGTTCTTCTCAACGTAGTAACTTTGTATCATCAAGTGAAAGACTCATCTATTTCTTTTATTCATGGTTTCCAAAGAGATCAAACGGAACTAAAAGCTGATGATAGGTTAGTGACCTGTAACAGCATGATCTATTGGTCATCGTAGAACACCTTATACGTTGTTTAAGTCTTAATCTAATGAACGAAAAACTACTATATATCTGCAGTCATGTCACTCAGTCGTAACAACTATAGTTTCAAAATTGAATAAGGTATCGTTAAACAGACTATATTTTATTTATTTCTCACCATAACTCAAATTTTGAAAATGTTATCCGGTTCGGTTTGCAAAACCGGTTTGAAATCGCTACGTCTACTGTCCATAAGTGAGTTTGCTTTCTAGTAAGTACTAAAGTGAAACAGGACGTGTAGACGTTTAATAAATTTAGTTTGTGCACGGAGAGATTTTGGAATTCAAATTTATTTTATTACAGATAACCCTACGGCCAACATATGGACAATAAAACATTATTAACAACCCGCAACCCTAATAAACTCGTCATCGTAATAATTTGAATGATAATGAATAAAAAAATAATATTATTATTGGTATAGTAACATGAAGCTAAATCATTATTAATGCAACTTATAATTCTATTGCCAATAACAAGTATAAAATATTTTAATAATTTAATGCTAGAATACAATTCCAGATTCAAAAGGCTATTCGTGTAGAGCAAAAATGGAGTCTTTGTAGGACTTTACAGTTTATATTACGTATTTATTGACTCAAAATTTTCCATTTTAACAACCTGCTTTTTTTTTAGACAAATAATCTGAAACAGATTTAAAAGGCAGCTTCTAGTACCGTGTTTCTCAACTGTTGTGCATAAAAATCCTAAATTATCGTTCCTAACGCTTAATCACTGAATAAGCCAATACTTTATGTCTACAGTGGAAATCCATTTCAGCTTTTCAACATATATATTATTAAAGCAGATTTGTAAATATTTAGAAAGAATATAATATTTAGTTAATACTTCAACTATGGTTTCTTAGTATTACGAATTCAAATAAAATAATTAAAACGGTTATCACTGTATAATTTTTAAATATATTTAGTATAATATCGGGAAAAACATATTAAATAGTTGTAGGAATTTATCACATTACTACTCATACTCTTTTACCATACAGTATTTACTTTTACAATATAAAATTACGTGTGTTAATGGAAGTTGATGATCCTTTGCTGGTGAGGAATTTGACATGAAAAAAAAACAGCACTACACGGGTACTAATAGACAGAAACATAATGTAAGAGCTAGTCATGATTAATGTATGAAATGGTTTTGATTTACATGTTATTTATTATTTTTTATAACTTATAATAGATGTTACAAACCGTGTGAAGCATGTAATTCTGAGCATGTTTAGATTGCCAACACGGCCCGGCATGACCAGGTGGTTAAGGAACTCGACTCGCAATCTGAGGGTCGCGAGTTCGAATCCCCGTCACACTAAACATACTCGCTCTTTCAGCCGTGGGGGCGTTATAAAGTGACGGTCAATCCCACTATTCGTTGGTAAAAGAGTAGCCCAAGAGTTAGCGGTGGGCGGGGATGACTAGCTGCATTCCCTCTAGTCTTACACTGCTATATTAGGCACGGCCAGCGCTG
>NW_013665755.1:286728-295303 GCF_000517525.1 Limulus polyphemus
CAGATTGCCAACAACAAATACAATCACAATGTATGTAATGATTTCAGCTGACTTTACCTGTAGCAAAAAACTCTTACTTAGATCAAATTATTATTTTGTTTACCACAATGAACATTTTTTTATTATTATGTTTGTTAACAAGAATACAAATAAATTGAAGAAGAGGGAAGAACGTTGATGTCAAATGAACAAACATTGATGCATCCTCATTCATCTTGATTTTTTTGTCTCAAAACTACATTTTGTCGTTTCCTTTTATGTATTTCGTTATGATTTTGTGAAAAATCTGTACGCGATGGAGAAAAATGGATATCGTTTTCGGATTCAGCCTACAGGAACTACTGTTACACATGTAAAAATTTCAAGACAATAAAATCTTCGCAGGCCTGTGTTATTAACCATGTAAAAAGTCTCGCCGCCAATAATGTTGGTTATTTGAGTTTACCTCATCATGCAGTGTTTGTTACCATGGTTCATATACACCAGGTAGACATTGTACTAAATTTGGTGTTTTCATCATTTCGGAGTTATTCCGCGAATAGAGGACTAAAAAAATAGACAGTAATGAACGCCTAGCTAGTATAAGACGTAATAAAGTTCCAGCTTATGCAAATGTAAGACCAACAATGAAGACAAGAAATCGAACAAAAATAACAAAGCTTAATCTTCAGATTCCCTATCACGTTCCACGTGTTGAAAATCTTCCCAAAAGGTCAAGTCACAAACGTTAAAAATGGATAGAGAAGTAGACAAGTGAATTAATCTCTTATATGCTTGCATGTTTTATACTTTGGTTATTCTAAGTGTGAAAATCCCGATATGAAGAATTTCTTTTTAGGTCAGCAAACACACACACACATACACAAATTGCTCGCAATACAAAATTTGAAACCTGTACTTAAAACTTAAATAAAATAAAATATTAAATAAAAGAATGTAATTTTGTAAATATTGAAGCATTTCTGTGAGAGGCAATCATTGACACTTATCAATGTCTTACTCTATCGTTGCTTATGGCGGCGGAAATAACTGATGTGTCGCGTTAAACGAAATGTGTCACGCAAGGGTTATTCTTCTGATAGACTAGATTGACAAGCGTTTCGTTTAATTGTTATTGCTAGACACAGTACTAGTTAATATCTGGTGCTAGTTTGGAAACTATAGAATTACATTTTGTCAGACATCAGTTATTCTTTTCTTTCACTAATGGTCGGATAAACAACCACCTTTCGCTTGGTTTTTAAAGGGTGTATTAAACAAGCGTTTATCATCGTCACTGATAATCCACTCAAACAAGGAGAGATAAAACTGTGACTGTCTCCAGTTTCGTGTTTGTAAATGATTTTCCGGTTTTTCTATATAGTGTACGTATATTTAACGAAACAAGCTGTTTGTCCCCTATCCGCGAACTTGTAACACTACATCTTTTATAATCCAACGTTTGTTAGAGTAAATAAATGTTGGACATGTTATCAGGAAACAAAACGTGATCGAAGGGAAATATTAAATTTGCGAACATGTCTACTTATTTTTGATAAGAACGCGTAAATGGGCAAACGTGTTTTTCTGAAAGACTCAAAAGACTTAATTTTCCACAAAACGTTCCCACACTATTACACCATTTCCAGCAGTCCGCACTATCAGGACAACACAAGTAGGGTCAAATGCATCATATGGTTTTCTTAGTGTCACTACTTTAATATCAGCTCACTCATTCACCTCTTACAATTCGTACTTTAAGCACAAGTGAAGCCGTGTTTTCTTGTTTGGATCTGAGATAAGCAGATTTTTGGAATGTTTGGCAGCTACTATGCTGCTATATGACAGAGTATTCTACAAATATGTGATAAGGATCCTAATGAAGAAACTAGTCAATGTACTATACCACATTTTCGTACTGGTCGAATACATATTAATAATAATAGTACTGCGAATCTTTTGTATCTGCATTCAACTTTCCAAAACTGTATGAAATATGTATGAAATAAATTCAAAACGTATGAAAGTAACATCAGTTATTTTCTTTGCACAATTATCTAATCTAAATCCAATTGAAAATCATTGAATTGGCCTCAAATGTTGCATCACTACTGTAGTCTTCTGCCAATAACTATGAATAAACTGTAGATCATACTTCACCAAAAATCGAACAAGGCAGCTTTCGACATCAGGTGGAGTCTATGATATACATATTCAAGGTATAATTACAATGACAGGTGGTCTGACCTAGTGAAGCGGGGTTCAGTATAGAAACCTAGCTTTTATTGAAGATCTCCTCTTATCAAACCTAAGCAGTTTTGACTCATTTTAATTGAATTTGTTTTTGATATCAAATGAAATAGGTTGTGAATCTCCATCCTGTAAGCTTTTCTTTTTCTTTTCACATTGCACAGTTTTGGTACAAACCGATGGATCTTCTGTGTAAACTTAGATTACACATTTAGGTTTTATTGAAAGTTCTTTCCTGAGCTTAAATTTCTCAACTTCTTGATTCTTATGTTGCTCCAAGACTAATAATCTTAATTATTTTTTCTAGCTTACTCAGTGTTTCGACTTTTTTTTTTGTACAAAAATTGGAATAACAAGTTATCTATTGTTCTGGTCTCGGTGGGGTTTTTATGCTTTCCTTTTAATAATGCAAATTGAAGTATGTATTCAACCTGATAGAAAATATACACTATATTATTATTTAAGTGCATTACTTATGAAAGTGATATAATACCCCAAACTTGTACAAATTTTCTCCTTAATATTTTATGTTAGGTTTTTCTTATGAACACGACTGGCATTAGTATGTATATTTATATATATATATATTAGAAATATTCAAATATTCTTAGCAAGGGGAAAGTGTGCTATCTGATCCAAACATCTAGAACATTTGCACAAATCATACAATCTGATTTTAGTAAACTAAACACTTGGATGCAAAATTATTAATAACATATATATGCCCACTACCTACGACCTAATTTTCTATTTTTTCAGCGGTAAGTTTACGGACTTCCAACTTTGAAATTCGGGATTCGATTTTTTGTAGTGGGCAGAGTTTTGAGCTAAAACAAACGATCAAATCAATCAATATCAGTTATTGACCCCATTCAAATTTTAACATCTTATCTTCTTATTTCAATGAAACTACTGTCTGTGCACTGTTCAAGGTGTTTTAACCACAAGTTACGCTTCAATTTTAATATCGTACAGCAACCCATTGCTAGTATCATTATGGAAAGATTCTCCAGATAGATTAAACATATTCATTCTATGATCTCTTATAGGTATATTCTATTCATATGCAATTCTTTTTGGAATTTTGTTGGTTACTAGAAAAAAAAATATTAAAAATACAAAGCCTTAATTATATTCAAAACAAAAAATTTAAGTTTCTCAACATCAATTACTGTAACATCTATAAAAAACTTAATCAAAATAGAAAAATATATATACGTTTACATCAAGAAGATAAGTTACTTTTCTACATTTATATTTTTGTATGTGTGTGTGTATTGCATTATCACCCTCGCCCTTCTTCCGGCAGGCAAGGGATGCGGGCGAGGTTATTGCAATTGGGTACGTGTACGTATCTTGCTGTCTGTGTTTCCGCGAGTGTATCTCAAAAATTAATATACTGACGTACATGAAAATTTTACACAAGACAAGAAGTTAGCATGGGATAGTGCTCCCCAAATTTGGTCCGGATCCGGATCCTGAATCACTTTATAATGTGGAGATAAAGCATTTTCCCGGTTTGAGGTTAATAAATCTGTAAAATGTGATCGGATTTGTATCATATTTCATGAGCACGTTAAGGTTGAGACTCCTCATCACACTACAAAAAAAATAATAATATCTGGATTGTTGATCAATCTGGATCAGAGAAGAATTTTCTGAGTTTTCGAAGGGGAACTTTGACGTTATCCAATATAAACTCAAGCAATATCGAAAAGAAGCAGCGGGGCGAAGGTATGCAATCTCTCTGATTGCTCTTGTTTAATTATATCTTTGTGTCCTGTGTGGAAGTATTACATTCCAAATTATCTTTAATAGTTATCATTAAATAACATCACCCAAGAACATCCAGAATCAACTCTATTTGCAGTATTACCAGTAACAACCCATAAAAGTTTGAAACTAAAATTGTTCATATGCTTGTAGTATTAACTTAAAATTTCCAAATAATGGTGAATATAAGCATACATATTTTATAAAATACAGACGTTTATGAGAATGTAAGCATATATATATTTTATAAAATACAGACGTTTATGAGAATGTAAGCATATATATTTTATAAAATGCAGACGTTTATAAGAATGTAAGCATACATATTCGTTTTCACATTAATACACTTAAAGCTTAGGACGGTATAAGTATACAGATTCTTGTTTAGAAGTATATGCAACCTCAGCAATATTGGGTAACCTTCCGTATTCTGGATGTTGGGCGTGACTGGTGTTTAGTGTGTCAGTACTATGTTTGTTTGTTTGTTTTTAATTATTCACAAAGCTACACAAGGGCTATCTGTGCTTTGCCCACCACGGTATCGAAACCCGGTTTCTAGCGTTATAAGTCCGCAGACATACCGCTGTGCCACTGGAGGCCGTCAGTACTATGAATCCGAAGATTCATGATTCACGACTTGTTGCCGCAAAGTCGCGCTGCCCACCGTGTAGCCGTGGTTGCGTTATAAGAGTGACTGTCAAATCCCACTATTCGATTAGACACGAGTAGCCCAAGAACTGACGTCTGTTAAATAGCTGCCTCACCTCTAGTCTGTCAGTTCGAAAAAAGCGATAGCTATATGCAGATAGCCTTTTGTGTATTTTTACGCAAAAGATATGAAGCAAATAAATCCTTTGAAGGAAAGTACCTTAATTTGAATTACGAAGCCAATCTATACGGCTATTATTTTCACAGTAATAGTTTTTATTTGAAATTATTTATAAAACAATTAATTTTTCAAAGATTTTTTTTAACCCGTTTAAAAACATAAAGTTTTAGTCTTAAAAATAATTGCAAAACATTGTTATAAGGCTTGTACAAAATGAGTGACATACGTGTGAGGACAAACAATAGCACTGTGTTAATAACATGAAATTAACATTACCGAGCTTTAGTTTCTTTTCAACAATCATAGCATGAAATTAACATGACCGAGCTTTAGTTTCTTTTCAACGATCATAGAATGAAATTAACATGACCGAGCTTTAGTTTCTTTTCAACGATCATAGCATGAAATTAACATGACCGAGCTTTAGTTTCTTTTCAACGATCATAGCATGAAATTAACATGACTGAAATTTAGTTTCTTTTCAACAATGAAAAAGATAAGTAAAAAAAAAAAAATCGCATTTTCAAGACCACTCCCAAACAATTTAGTAAATTTTCTTATCTATCTAAAAACGAATGGCATAGGCACAAGTGGTCTGTCACGCACGCGTGGATATCAATTCCCGTGAGTAATAACTGTCACGTGGAGTTTTGCTTGAAAGAAAAACATGCCTCTCATAACAACCAACTCTCAGTCATAAGTGTTATGTTATGGGCTGTTATGTACGTGCTTTCTCGAAAATATGATAAAACGTAGTTATTGTGTTTAAATCTATTACAGAGAAAATATTACAGTTAACTAAGAGTTACCACCAAATTTAGCAATTTAGCAATTTTTTAATTAAAAAGTAAGCATAAGAAACAAACACATACATTAAGTTACAAATAAAAGTGTCACAAGAGGAGAGAGAGTGACAACATACAACTCATTCAGACATTGGAACGTGAGGACTTCCAGGTCTAGCAATTTTACATCTTTTTCTGCTAAGATACATAAGGTGTATGAGGAAAAGGTTCGAAAATATATAGAATTGAGTCTAAAGTAAGAGTTCGTTTGTTTGCTTGTTTCAGAATTCTCCACAAACCCATACAAAAGTTATCTACGCTAGTCACCCCCAATTTTGAATTGAAAAACAAGAGATTTTTTTTTGTAATTAATCACAAAGCTACACAATGGGTTTCTAGCGTAATAAATCCGCAGACATATCGCTGTGCCACTGAGGGGGGAGCGATATACTAGAGAGATAGAAGGCAAATAGTCAACAACATCTACCACCAACTATTCTGATAGTTTTGGCTAATGGAATAGTAGATTTGGCCACCACTCTTATAACGCACCCATAGTTCCAAGGTGTGGAGCACGTTTTTGCAGCGACAAGTTGCATACTTCGAATTCTCAGGTTAACAGCCCGAGCACGGTAACTACTAGGTCATGCCGAGCACGCTTTGAAGGTATCCAGTGTGACAGATTTGTTATTATATATATATATTTTAATATCGACGTTTGTTTAGATTAAATTTATATTTAGAAACATATATTGTTTGTTTGTTTTTAATTATGCACAAAGCTACACAAGGGCTATCGAAACCAGGTTTCTAGCATTGTAAGTCCGCAGACATACCGCTGTGCCGCTGGAGGGGGGGGGCAGAAACATATATAGCTTATACTGTTAAATATGTATTGCGAAACTCCCGCCTATTCTACAAAGTTGTAGAAGATTCTCTAGAGTAAGAATCAACAATATATGTATCTACGTAAACGCTTAATATAGCTCAGTATTGTTACGTAAAACTGAATTTTATAGCAATTCTCCACACGCCTATAATTATAACCAACGCGACAAGCTAAAAAAGGAATATCTATTATTGGTTTGCTGTAGTTGGAGTGCTATAAACTTCGGAAGCTATAGCTGTGATTATTATAACGCTGATTAATCGGAAAACTTAAGATATTTGACCAGGAGCATTTACAAACATTACAAATCATTTAACTTCATTGGATTCTCATCAGATATTAGTATTTTTACGAAAACATTACATAACGTCACAGTGGAAACCTCGGCGTGTGTGGCTGGTGAATAACGAAGGACAAAGCTAGCTAGTTCCCCGTTAAGCGAATTGTACCTACATCAACTCGCAATTAACTCGCCCACCCGTAAACTCGCGATAAGATATCAAGGAAGTTCCAAACTAGAAAGAAGACTTTATATTGTTTGGAAGTTTGTGAAAGTTTTATTTATAAGTCATTGTTTGTAATAACTGTTATTGTAAATTTATTGTTGTTTGTATATTTAAACGTATTTGTGTTAAAAAAGAAAACAGTGTGTATCAATCTTGTTGGCAAATATCATATATTGACTATATATCGGCTTTCATCTCACTGCTAAATCCAACGTACAATTTAACTACTAAATTTAAAGTATCATTTAGCTCGGTTTCAGGCTATCTGAAATTCTAATACATAACATAATAAATTGAAGGCTCGTGTCCGAGATCTGAATCAGAGACAAAATTCGATCTAAATTAAAATTTAATTTACAATTGAATTTATATTTATCAATGCCAACAAGATTTGATCATGTCTGATTATCAAGATTTTCTTGAATCACCCTCCCTCGAGCAACTCGAAAAAAAAATTATTTGCTTGAAATTGCCAAAGTCTTAGAACTGGATTTTAAAAGATGAATGAGAAAAAATGAACTTAAAAAGTGTATTAGCAAAATACTAGTCGATGATGATTTTTTTTGTCTGCATTAGCGGAATATTTTAATGTCCCTACTAGCCAATCGGGGTTGAGTTACAAAGGTAAATTAGAGATCCAGCTTAAATTCATACAACTCGAGCTCGAACAAGCTCGTATCGAAGCCGAGGAAGAACAAGTTCGTATTAAAGCTGAATAAGAAAATAAAAGTCTCGAGGCCCAAAAAGCTTGCATTGAAGCCGAAAAAGAAATTAGGCTGAAATAAATGGAAATTAGACTCAACTGCGATCAACCAAGGCAAAATGACAACTTTGAACTTAATCGATATGTTAAAGTACCACCATTTAATAAAAACGAAGTCGATAAACAATGCTTGGAAACGGCTTGAATGAGTAATGAAGAAAACTTTAATATAAGTTTAATATAACAGCAATACATAACATAACATATTAGTCTCAAAGTGGGTTCCTCGTCATCGAATTTGAAGTCGATAAATATTTCCAACATTTTGAGAAGGTTGCCCAAACCATGGAATGGCCAACCAAAAAATGGTCGTTGTTATTACAAAGTGTCTTAACTGGTAAAGCACAAGAAGCTTATGCTGCTCTCTTATTAGAATATTGTACGCATTATGATAAGGTTAAAGCAACTATTTTTAAAGCATACGGGTTAGTACCAGAGGCTTATCGCCAAAAGTTTAGAGGTTATCGAAAACAAGATAATCAAACTTATATGGAATTTGCCCACGAAAAATATGTTTATTTTCATCGGTGGTGTAATTCGATGCATATTGACAATAGTTTCAACAAACTAAGACAGTTATGTCTAATTGAGGAATTTAAACGTTTTGCACGAGACGACCTCAAAACTTACTTTGATAAAAAGAAAGTTGAAACACTACAGGAAGCAGCGGCTCTTTCCGATTATTACACTTTAACACATAAAATCTCTTTTCATAAAAAGAAAGTCCTATATCTCAAAAAAAAATCTGTATCTGCTCAAAACACTAATCTTGAGGATTCTTCTAAAAAATCCAGCTCCTCC
>NW_013665755.1:295466-310878 GCF_000517525.1 Limulus polyphemus
ATGTTCTGTCCGATTGTTGGGGCTTTAAAAAGAAAAAAGAAAAGGAGGCAACACTCAGTGCGTTTGTGTCAACATATAGAGGTAGTTTCATCAGATCACCCGATGTTGTTGATTTGGCCACTGATATAAAGGCTGATGTAGTCAGAAAGGAATTTAGACCTTTTGTGTGTATTTGTTCTGTGTCTTTAACAAATTCCACTGCCAATCCCATACCCATACGTATTCTACGTGATACTGGGGCGACTCAATCATTGTTGTTAAAAGGTATATTGCCTTTAGATTCGAGTTCTGCCACTGGTGAGTCTGTTATTGCTCGGGGTATTGGGGGTAGCTTTGCTAGTGTTCCTCTTCATAACATTTATTTAGCATCAAACCTAGTTTCGGGACCAGTTATGGTTGGAGTAAGACCTACTTTGCCAATTAATGGTGTATCTTTATTGTTGGAAACGATTTGGCTGGGGCAAAAGTTGTTGTCAAACCTAAAATGGTTAGCGAACCGATCACTGTTTTATCTAAGGATGATATTGTCGTTGAGGAGAATCCAGATGTGTTTCCCTCGTGTACTGTGACTCGAGCTCACGCTAAGAAATTAAGCCAAAACAAATGATAGACATGGATTCAGAGGACGATATTATAGGTTTGTTTCAAACATTTTTTGGATCTCACAGGGATCTTGTGAATGATTGTCCTACTGACAATACCTCGATGAGTGACAGATATGGACGTGAATGATCTGATTCACCAAGTGGAGTTCCGTTTACTAAAAGTAAACTGATCACTGAGCAAGAAAAAGATCTGCAGATCTCTTCACTATTTAAAAATGCACTCCCAAAAAATGAACTGGAGAAAGTTCCAAATGATTATTTTTTTCAAAAATGGCGTGCGTATGAGGAAATTGAAACCACCAGATGTGCCAGCTTCAGAAGACTGTACTATTGTTTATCAAATCATTTTTCCCAAAGCATATCGTTCTGAAATATTGAAAGTTACCCACTCCTCATGGGAGGTCATTTAGGTGTCAAAAACACATGTGACAAAATTACAAGTCATTTCTTTTGGCCAAAAATTAAGCAAGACGATTCTCAGTTTTGTAAAACTTGTCATACCTGTCAGTTGGTCGGAAAACCTAACCAGAAAATTCCTGTTGCTCCTTTGAAACCTATTCCAGCTTTTGAGGAACGTAAGTTCCGTCCTGAGGACATGGTCTTAGTATTGTTACCCACTATGGGATATCTTATCAAAAACAAAGAAAGAGAGAAGAAAAAGAAAAAAGAAAGAAGACCGTTATATTGCAGTTTATCACTACAAGAGTATGATGTGGGGATAATCCATGTCAAAGGGATTGATAACATTTTTACTGATGCACTTTCACGTGCTATGTAATTTTATAATCATAAGATTCTTTGTATTGATTGTATACTGTAATGATTATTGAAGTGGCATAATCATTTGAATAATGTATTATATTTAATGTATTGTTGTCAATGTATATGTATATATATATGATATCTTATTTAAGAATTGGCGTTAGACAATTTTTGATTCTATAAGGGGGAGTTGAGACCGATTTGTTATTATATATTTATCTTAATAACGACCTTTGTTTAGATTAAGTTTATATTTAGAAACATACATGGCTTATACTGTTGAATATGTATTGCGAAACTCCCGCATATTCTCCAAAGTTGTAGAAGATTCTCGAGGGTAAGAATCAACAATATATGTGTCTACGTAAAAATTTAATGTAGCTCAGTATTGTTACATAAAACTGAAATTTCGAGAAACTCTCCACACGGCTATAAACATAACCAACGTGACGCGCCAGAGAAAAAAAAAGAGTATCTATTATTAGTTTGCTATGGTCAGTATGCTATAAACTTCGGAAGTTATGATTGTGATTGTTATAACGCTTACCAATCAGAAAACTTAAGATATTTGATCAAGAGCATTTACAAAGTTCGAACATTACAAACATTTAACTTCAGTGGATTCTCATCGGATATTAGTATTTTTACGAAAACATTACATAATGTCACAGTGGAAAACTTTGCGTGTGTGGCTGGCGAATAACGAAGGACAAAGCTAGCTAGCTCCCTGTGAAGTGAATTATACCCACGTCAACTCGTAATTAACTCACTCATCGTGAACCCTCGATAAGATATCAAGGAAGTTCCAGACTAGAAAGAAGACTTTATAGCTTGTGAAAGTTTTATTTATAAATCATTGTTTGTAATAACTATTTGTAATAACTGTTATTGTAAATTTATTGTTGTTTGTATATTTAAACGTATTTGTGTTAAAAAATAAAACGGTGTGTATCAATCTTGTTGGCAAATATCATAAACTGACTATATATCGGCTTTCGCCTAACTGCTAAAACCAAAGTACAATTTAACTACTAAATTTAAAGTATCATTTAACTCGGTTTCAGGCTATTTGAAATTCTAATACGTGACGCCAGTAAATGTCTGAACGAAATGCTAGTTTCTTAAAGTTTTCCGTTAAAGAATTCTTATTCCTTTTTTTTAACCAAGCCAACTCCATGCTCCCAGCCTTCAGCTTCAAATGATTCATACTTTTTGTTGCTGTTGTTTTTTATGACAAGGCATGTATGTTCAACAATTTGTCTAAAAGCGGCTTATGGTCTTAGATAACTTTATAATGGACACCGAGATTGTTATAACTAAAGTTCAAATTTCAAATCAAACATTAAAATAAAAATTGGCTACTAAATTCTGAATTCTGGTTTTTATTTAAAATATAAAAAGGAACAAAACACAAATCAACTCTTTCACGTGGTTATAAATAGCGTATTTTTGAATTAGTACTTGCCATTGATAGTCCTTGTTCTCTTCTTTATGAACCGAATATAATTCTAGAATATTTGATATAAAACTTTTGAAAACTTTGTAAGGTTTTATAATCTTATGTTTGGCTAATCAGTCATTTTGACAAACATTTTAGGTATTTGAACGAACAACTTATTGAAACACATATCCTTTGATAAATTATATTTCGACGAATTGGGGTTGCCTTTCATTCAGCGTTAAAGAACAAACCGAAAAACAGAAAATATAAACAACTTTCAAGTTTTCAATATTTTATAGCTACTGCGAAAGCTTGTTAAGGGATTGGAAAATGATGCTGATATCAGCTGACGATAAATTCTTCTCTGTGTTTTAATTTTCTGTTTATGTTCATATTTCTTTATGACTACACAGCACCTAATTATTATAAAGCTGGTTATATCCATTACTTCGTAAACGTCATTGTTAAATCCTTGCAGTCCCCTGGTGAGTCAGCGGTAAGTTCACAGACTTACAACGCTAAAATCCGGCGCTTACAGCCTGTTGTGTAACTTTTTGCCAAAAACAAACAAATATACAGCAAATACTTGTTTTGTGCCTCTTGTGGTTTGCTGGTTTGTATAGCTACCTAGGACTATCTATCGCGGAGAATCGAATCCCCGTTACACGAAACATGCTCGCCCTTTCAACCGTGAGGGTGTTATAATGGTACGGTCAATCCCACTATTCGTTGGTAAAAAAGTAGCCCAAGAGTTGGCGGTGATGACTAGCTGCCTTCCCTCTAGTCTTACACTGCTAAATTAGGGACGGCTAGCGCAGATAGCCCTCGTGTAGCTTTGCGCGAAATTCAAAACAAACAAACAAACTTTTCAATGTAGATTAGGTTGACGAACTAAGCAAAATACAGTCTTCAGCACTGATATGTCAGACGTGATGATAAGTTCCAAAAAATGTAGAAAAATTAGTTTCACGATCCATGCAGCTACCACGAACATTCTGACAATCAACTGGCTTTTAAGTACACAGTAGTTACTTTTCTGACAAATTACAAATAATTAAGCGAATTTAAAATTATTATCATTGTTTTTCATAATAAATCTCTATTTAACTGTACTGGTTTGATCTACTGTTATTTAGAGATAAAGAAAGATAAACATTTGATAAACCTTATGGAGAGAAATGTCGAAACTTGGCGAATTAATGGAATCAATAGCTCTAACATTTGAGATAAAATTCACAAAAATAATATTTTAAATCTACTTTTTTATCAGCTATAATTCATTGCCACTTGATGATTCTGGTATTAAACAAAAAACTTACTGGCCAATGGTCTGTGATGAGCAAAACATAGATTTAAAATCCTAATTTTACATATATATGACGTACAATTTATGTTTGAATAGTAAAGAAGAATGGAAAAAAAATAAAAAATAAAAAAGTATCCGCAGTTCTTCGTTGTTTTTATAGCGAATACAGGCCTATGTGGTTGTTCATTCTTATATGATTGTGCATAATGAGCCCAATTGTCTTACCTCAAACTACTGCAACCTACTCTTGAAAAAGGGTATGATAGGAGTTACAAAATCGCATTTTATTTGAAGAGTTAGCACAACCATTTTAAACATATGAGAGGAGTTACAAAATCGCATTTTATTTGAAGAGTTAGCACAATCACTTTAAAACGTATGAGAGGAGTTACAAAATCGTATTTTATTTGAAGATTTACTACATTACTGTGCTTAAGAGTTAATAATAATTTAATAATCAAAAGTTTTACTTTTGTGCTTATAATTCGCCTCAGAAAGAAATTTCAAGGAATCGGACAATTCAGAAACCTTAATTATTTCAATCATAATATTAAAAAATACGTTTGTTACAGATAATTTTAACTTATAGTGAAGACTTGTGTATCGATTACATAACATGATAAAGGTTTAAAACGATCAGCCGGTATTTATGATGAAAAAAAAAATCTAACGATATTAGTAAATGGAAAGAGTATGAAACCCTGAGGAAACCAAGAGCAAGAAGTGAAATATATGTTACCCCAAAGAGAACAGCGATCAGAGAAGGATATCGTACGTAGTTTTGATATTAATGTGTATTATAAAACATACTTTGTATAACTGAGTAAATTTGGTTCCTGCTAGTGGGGTTGTTTTTTAATGCCTTCATAGGTTTGGTCCTTGCTAACGAAGTTGTTTTTTAATGCCTTCATAGGCTTGGGCCTTGCTAACGAAGTTGTTTTTTAGTGCCTTTGTAGTTTTAGTCCTTGCTAACGAAGTTGTTTTTTAATGCCTTCGTAGGTTTGGTCCTTGCTAACGAAGTTGTTTTTTAGTGTCTTCGTAGGTTTGGTTCTTGTTAACAAGGTTGTTTTTTAGTGCCTTTGTAGTTTTAGTCCTTGCTAACGAAGTTGTTTTTTGTGCCTTCGTAGGTTTGGTCCTTGCTAACGAAGTTGTTTTTTAGTGTCTTCGTAGGTTTGGTCCTTGCTAACGAAGTTGTTTTTTAGTACCTTTGTAGGTTTGATTCCTGCTAGTGAGGTTGTTTTCTAGTGTCTTCGTACCACTATTAGACGTCGTCCATCCACTTTTCTTTGAAAGTATGGACACCATTTACCCAATTCTTTTCAGGAAAAGTCATTTTTTCCAAGTAAAGAGAAAAGCAGAAATAAAGCATCTGTGGTCTTTTTAAGGTTAGTATTGCAGCTGGAAAAGTTTATCAACAAGATTGACTATAGTGTCACTGAAAACTAGTGCCAGTTAGAAGTTAGGATTTTTTCCCCCCCCAAATGTTTATCCAATAAATAGCACTGAATGAATTTTCCCCCATTTAAGACATTTATCTGACAACCCATCCTTGTTTGAAATTTGATATTTTATCTCTGAGTTGAGTAACCCCGTAAATTCCACTGTTTTCTGTAGGAGATGTTTTGTATTTTCATATGTATATGACATAAACATTTTTGAGATTGGTATTAGGAATCAATTTTTTTCATTTCTCCTATAGAATATATTAGTCTTGATAAGTCTGCTACTATTTACTTTCACTCATAGGTACTTTGAATTATATGGCTTTGAACTACATCATATGTGATGACTGTGAAGAAACAGCTATTGAAGCCAATAACTTGAGTTTGTCCATCTGTGTAGTTTAGAAAGGTTACGAATAATTTTTCGGCATAACAACGTGCTTATAAACGTTGTTCACTCAGTAACTTGTCCTGCTATACAAAAAGACTATATGTATCTCGTTGGATTACTTCCAATTAGAGTAAAAAAAATTGATGATGTGATATCCATTAGACAGCTGGTTCGAGAGCCATTACAACAAAGTAAGCAATTGACCCACAAAGTAAGTACAGAGTACACTAAAACAATAGAGTGGAGGAAAAAGATCGTATCAGGAGAATAAGTATCTAACAAAGTGAATCATCTTTATTCACGTTATGAACATTAATATATATAAACAAAACAAGCTCAAATTTGAGCTTTCTCCTAATCTATTGCCACACCAGTCTATCTCAATAGAACCAAAGTAAATTCGTCAGTTTGATGGAGTTATTCTGAGAGCTGCTTTGAGGTAAATCTTTATTGTATTAATACTGTTTAGAAGCAAATGCTAGATATCTTTGTTCAGCTAAGGTAAACCTACGGTAAATTCGATTATATATGTTGATAAACACTACATACCACACCAACTGAGCATCAGTAAATATAGGGCTATATGTTGTTTTTGTATGTTAACTACATCTCGTGTAACCCACTAACTTTCAACTAAATTACAACTATATATATTCACTAAATTCAATTTTGATGTAGTCGCAAATTGAAGACTAAATAGTACATGAGAGAGAAAATTCTTGCTGAAAACTAGCTAAACATCTACAACAGAGGAATGAAGAAATTTAGCAATAAATCCAAGCAGAGAAAATTCTTGCTGAAAACTAGCTAAACATCTACAACAGAGGAATGAAGAAATTTAGCAATAAAACCAAGCAGAGAAATATCTTGTATGAAAACGGCACTATTCAACCTTTAGTGTTCCTTCAAGATAATTGTGACTAAACTATTGAGAAGGTTTACAGAAGGACTGTCATGAATAACCGGGGATTTTCACTGTAAGAGAAGTGTCTTGACAGTCTGTGAATACAGCATATAAAGAACGGTTAGTTGTAGTTATATGTTGATTGTTCCTTAAAGACTTACCTACCACAGTTTCAGAAAAAAAAAACAAGTAAATCCTTTCCCGGTGTTATGTTCATGTTATATTCATGAACCGCGCTAATAGAAAACACAAGCACTCATAGAATAAATAACTTTAATGAAACATAAATAACGAACTATGGAAAATACACTATTATAATTACAGAATCATGTTCTTATTGCTCCAAGGAGTTTAGAGATTCCTGACTCAACACTATTATAAATAGCATCAGCTACATTCCCATTTTACAAATGTGACAATCAATTAACAAAATGACATACATCAAGGCGGCGATTCGTATTTAATATAATAGTTGGTATCTCCAACCTGGACAGCACCTTAAGATACACATTGGCTGAACGGTTGGGTTAGGGACTCCAAGTTTCAGGCATATCCGTTTCTTATTTAGAATTGCTTACAAGAGGGAGTGCAATCAGTCACTAACACCCGTCTTTTACACGGGAACTGCTAATTGAATAATGTGAATGACTGTCACTTTTATAACGCGATCAAAGATGAACGTGTAGAGCAGTATAGCATGTTCAGCAGAATATCGTGAATTCGAGCCTTGATCCTCCTGTCAGCGGCTTGGCATGCTAATCACTTTGCCACGCCAGCCGCTTGTTGATTCATAGGTGACTTCAACCATATAAGACAACCCTAAAGAAAGTCATTCACTGTGTGTGTGTGTGTATTTTTTTTATAGCAAAGCCACATCGGGCTATCTGCTTTGTCCACTGACGGATATCGAACGCCTGATTTTAGCGTTGTAAGTCCGAAGACTTTCCACTTTACCACCGGGGGACTGTCATTCACTGATCGGTGGCTTTTGGAAAATATTTAACATTTCAGAATTTTACATGAATGGTTTTAGTATGTTATTCTTCGATGCTATCACACTATGTTGCATTACTGAAGTTAAACATTAACGTTTTCAACACGAACGAATAATAGGAAAGAGCATGCTCTTCCGCGGAGAGTAGACTATGATTATAGCGCATTAAAGGCTCAGCGGTAAGTTTGAGGGTTTGTAACGTTACAATTCAAGGTTCTATCTCTGCGTTAAAAAACAGCGCAGATAGCATATTGTGTAAATTCGCTCTTAACAACAAACATCTTTGAATATACAATAGCTGGACAAAATAATGGAAACAACTACTCATTTTTTTAACTCCAAGTTTTGACGCCTCTAAGCAAAGAAAATTTAGCCATCCCTTCTATGTCATTAATTGGGTTTGTATACAAATATTTTATTATTGTTTTGTTTTATTTTCTCAGAGAAAAGTTCTAAAAATATCAAATCAAAAAAGTTCTGCAAGATTTCCAAAAAGGCATTATTGTAAGTGAATGTCTAGCTGAGTCTTCAGTGATAGGGGCATCTATAATAAATAATAAATGTATCCTGAAGAACAGTGTTAAAAATTATGTCAACATAGATATCGAAAAATAAAGCCACATCATATAAACATAACAGTGGTCGAAAAACTAAATTGACAAATTGTGACAAACGATCAGCTACACAAGTAATGAAACAAAACAAAAAGCTATAGCGTTAAAAGTACGTACAGTACTGAACGTTACCTTACAGCAACTCGAAGAGAACTTCATAAGATGGGTTACCATGGTAGCTCTGCCATTTAAAAACCTCTAATAACGACAAATTGTACAAAAATCCGAGTAAAATGGTGTCAATAACATAAAAAATTAGATCGAAGACCAATGAAAGAAGGTAATTTGATCAGATGAACCATCTTTCACATTTTTCTCATGTGTTGTATGCGGTGAAAAACGGTCAATCAGTTAAACATTGTGGAGGCTCATCTTAATTCTGTACTGTATGTTCGTGGTGGACAAAATCCATTCTAATACAGATGTAGAAATTATTTCATCGAATTCCTGTATTATTTTAGTATGGCTACCTCTTTCGATTTTATTTAGTATCAGTTTTATTTATAACACGCTCAACTTTTCTATGTAAATTTTTCATTAATAATAAAAAATATAATCGAACCAGATACTGGTTACGTTAGTTTCTATTTTAAACTTTATACGACATATGAGCTAAACAACTATTTCAGAGATCCCAAGGTCCAACCAGACATAGCTAACCAAAGGGAGATCAGTACCCGTTTCATATTCGGCTACTAACGAATAATCCACCCACAGCTGAAAGTGCAGAGTGTGTTTGGTGCCATATCGTTGGTTCGAACTTTGAATGAGATAAAATATGTAAAAGTGAGTACGCCTAAAATATTGAAGTTTGTTAACAAACATGTACGTAGACAATACTACCGTGTTCTGAAATATTAATATAATAATATAGTTTTAGTCCATTTATTGAGAAAACACCACAAGGTTTTCATACAACGAGGGTTTTCATGTTTGGAAGTATCAATCCATTG
Source organism: Limulus polyphemus (assembly GCF_000517525.1). Lineage (NCBI taxonomy): Eukaryota > Metazoa > Arthropoda > Merostomata > Xiphosura > Limulidae > Limulus > Limulus polyphemus. The sequence goes on from NW_013665755.1 coordinate 304,879, forward strand.
GTGTTTGATGAGTTTTGTGATATAACAATGTTTTTTCTGTTTGAAAGTATTAATCCACAAGTGTTTGTTGAGATCTGTCATATAACAATGGTTTTCATGTTTAGAAGTATTGATCCACCGGGTTTCTTGCGAGTGTGTAAAGGTGCAGCTTTCTTTCCTATTTCCTCGGGACATCGAGAAACAATGGGGGCGAAAACACATATGCAAGAAACATATATGCAAAATTTAATAAATTATTTATAACTATTTTTAATTTATTTTTGTGCACATTAGACAGGTCTTCGTGCCTTAAGGCTAAAGTAATCAATACCACGACTTCAAAAATATCACAATGTACAATGCCAAAACGTCACAAATAGAATTAGTAAAAACAAAAACCTGTGGCATATTAATGAATTTGTGCAATCAGAAGTTGTAAACATGTGAAAAAAAGTCGAAAATTTGTCCTGACGAAATAAGTGAAAGGGTGCAACATATGTTTAACTGTTTCGAAATAAACTAAACTACGCGTTTTTATTAGCGACGTGACGGAATAGACTAATTTTCATACAGTTTGTATTAAGAAACCAAACTTTAAAATTACATCTGTAGAAATTTTCTTAATGTCATTAAATATATATATATACATTACTTTCATTCATAAGACATACTGACAACCCTCTCGTAGCCAGGAAATACTTGCAGGTAGGGGTGGTTAGATCCAATAGCTTCTTGCCCTAGCTACAATTGTATTTCACTTTTTATTAGTCGTTTTGGGGGGAGGTACTTTATCGATATCATTGCATATTTTATTGTTAAAAGCTTTTTTATAAGTTTTGCTTTCATATTTTTTTTCATAAATGATATTGCTGTACTAAATGAGGTGTAAAGAAAATAATACGCTTGTTAAGTATGATTTAGAAATAGCAAGAACAACAACAACAAAACAAAACAAGCTGTACAGGAGTTACTTAACTAAGAAGAAGTGCCTGATCATATCAACATTTATTTTAACTGAATTATTTCGTCCAATTGAAACTGAGCACGAGTCTGTTTAAACCATTTTGGTTGAATATTCTCCATGAAAAACAAAACAGAAAGTAATAACACTCCAAGCGTTGAAGTAAGACACAAAACAAACATTGAGTTTTAATGCTCTTAATTCTTTATCTGAAAATAAGCACGCGTATACTTGATTGAAACCAAAGTACTATGCACATCCCCTCTCCCAGTTTTCAATTCATCACATTTATTACTGAGCGCTAATTACCTATAAAATTACTAAGGACATTGATTAATTTCGTTTGATATTATGAAGGATAGAGAGGCCTTACATGACCTCGCAATCTGTGGGTCGCGGAATCGAAATCCGGCACTGAATATGTTTGTCCTTTCAGCCGTGAGAAGGCAATTATATGTCGGTTAATCCCACTTTCCATTGGTAACAGATTATCCCAAGAGTTAGTGCAGCCAGCCGAATGTCTTTCCCCTAGTTGGCAGCTCAAAATTTGAAATGGCTGTAGATAGCTCTATTAGTTCAACAAACAAAGGCTAGGGTTTACTCCGATTTTGTTTTGCAATGTGTATCACTGAGCAGTTTTTCTTACTATTTAATTTATATGTTTGGAGCAAATGTTATGAAACATTTTAATTTTATTCAGAAATATTTTATTCAATGTGCACAAAAATAAATACATTTACACAAGGATTTATTGATCATTTTATTCACTTTTTTCATCACTAGGAATGTGTAAAGGAGACTGAAAACAATACATTGGAATTTCGTCAATCGGTTTACTTTGTGACTTTGTCATTAGAAGGCCAATGAATATCATAAACGACACGGCTTAAGGAATCGTTATTATTTGCAAAGAAAAATAATAACCTATCTGATTTAATCTGAAAATGAAATGAATTAAAAAACTTCGAACAAAAAAGAAGTTAATCATGCATATTGTCAGTAAGATGAATCAGTTATTTCTCTCCATAAAGTATTCCTGATTTCTGAGTATACCCTTTTCTTGAAGAAGCAAGGTGTTTTTAGACTGTTCATGTGCTTAAAGACACCTTATAACTCTTCAAAGAAGGAGGTGTTGTCCTGTTAGAAAGGTAGGTCTCACACAGTCTTGAAAGAAGCCATAAACGGTCATTCAAAAAACAAAACAAAAAACACACACACACAAATACTTGAAAACACCCTTATTAACCACTGATAAACATAGTATTTTTGTACTGCTTATTAAAGACTATTTATTGGAGACATCGTGTGTTTTTGTTTCCTTTCTTCAAAATTACCGCTACTTAATTTGTATTCCGAAGCTTTCTCTGAAACCGTGTTTACTGCAAACCTCTTAAGTCTAACATACAATTAAATTGGCTACGGGGAGACAGAGACACGAGAGATGTTCACGCCAAGTATTTATGTCATTGTGGTGGAATGTTAGTAGCCAATTGTCCATGATTATCTTCTCCAGCGGAATCCCATCTTTTTTTCCCGAAAGTTGATGGCGCCGTCTGAGCCTAGTGTAAAATCTTTACTTCACTACCACTACTACTTTAAAATGCTATAGGCTACATACACATCATTCTGTAATACAGAGACCCGTATAATTAAATAGCGTATATATAATGCTTTTTAAAAAGCCTTCTGTCAATCGTCAATTTGTATTCCTCTTTTTCTGTTTGTTAATCTATATAAAGATAGACGCAGAGTGAGACATATGTATATACTGTAGAAAGACACGTATGAGGAGTATTAATTTGTAAAGTTCGGAAACGTATTGTATTCATATCTAAGTATTATTGTGTATTCATATCTAAGTATTATTGTGTATTCATATCTAAGTATTATTGTATATTCATATCTAAGTATTATTGTGTATTCGTATTTACGTATTATTGTGTATTCATATCTAAGTATTATTGTGTATTCATATCTAAGTATTATTGTGTATTCATATCTAAGAATTATTGTGTATTCATATCTAAGTAATATTGTGTATTCATATCTACGTATTATTGTGTATTCATATCTAAGTATTATTGTGTATTCATATCTAAGTATTATTGTGTATTCGTATTTACGTATTATTGTGTATTCATATCTAAGTATTATTGTGTATTCATATCTAAGTATTATTTCTTCCTAGTGTAGAACTCTCTTCACTTCTTCACGTTGTTTTGTTAACTTCACGTGTACGTAATTTATAACCAGTGGCTATAATCTCAAATACCCTTTCCTGCAAGAACGTATTTAGAGAAATTTACTCTGAATTTTAAGCACATTTAACTACCAATACTCAGTACTTACTTATAAGCTGTTGTGCTTTTATTTTAGTGTTACTCAAACCTTTGTCAAGAAAAAATAAATGTTTGTTTTGTTGAGTTTTGCGCATGGCTACTAGAGCGCTATCTGGGGTATCCATCCACAATTTTAAAGTGATAGACTAGACGGAAGGCAAATAGTCCACAGTAACCATCACTAAGTCTTGGGCTATTCTTGTCAGACCAGATAATGGAATGTGACTGTCATCCTTTTAATGCAAGCGCAATTTTTTTTTTGTCCATAACGGACACAAACAACGGTACCTCAGATCTACAATCCGGTACGCTAACCATGGACTGCGCTCGACCCAACACAAAGACACAAGCAAAAACGCAGTGTTCAGTTCGAGCTCACGTACGTACTTACAAAACAGCTTCAATTGAAATTAGCAGTATTTTTTCAGAGCAAAAAACTTTTGAACAATTTATGTTATCGATAGCAAAATAAGAACTGTGTCTTTCTTGATGTCCTGAATGAGTTGTAGAAATGAAGTCCTAGAAAATAATTAACCTTTATTTATTCATTAATGATCTGTCTTTTTTCTTTGCCTAAACTGAGCGTTACTAAGTTTCTTAACTTATAACCAAGCAATGGTTCTTCTTGAATTAGAAAATACCGAACAATCACATTGAAAACTGTTGGAAAGCTAAGTAGTATATTTGAGTAGGACAGATTGCGGAACAATTATTACTGAGTTTAATAAGCTTAAGAAGTTCAATTCTACGAGTTTCAGTAAACCTCTAATTATGGACAGAATATTGTTTCTAAAGAAAACAGAATTGTTATAATTGCACAATCATATTAGTGAAAATTAATCGCACTTTGTTGTACGATGTTCTAGATCATGTACCACTATTTGAATTACTTTACCCTATTGTGTGTGTGTTATGTTATAGCAAAGCCACAATGGGCTATCTGCTGTGTCCACCGAGGGGAATCGAACCCCTGATTTAGCGTTATAAATACAAAGAGTTATCGCTGTCCAACCGGGGGACTTTATTGTAGATCGTGCCTCGTCTCATGATCTAATGATACACCCTGTCATATACAACATCCCAATTAAAACTGCAAAGTCTCATAACTTATCGATACACCCTTTCATATACAACATCCCAATTAAAACTGTAAAGTATCATAGCTTATCGATACACCCTATCATACAATGATGGCGAGATTATTAGTAGACCACATTTTGACAGACCTTCTACTGTATGTTCGCATCGGTTTCCAAGACAGCATTAGAACAAAGGCACAGAGATCCATTGTACTTGATAGGCCCGTGGTAGAATGATATTGTTGTGATTCTAGTTTTGGCCACCTTTATCATGGAAACAGCTATGGATTTACGAACTCTTGGTTCATGAGCCTTCGTCAACTTCAAATCTTTGTTATTATATTGTTAACAGCAGCAAGGGATATGCCCAGCTTTATCCCAATAACTGTTTTACGTTAGATGATTATCTTTTGTAACAGTAGTGTTGCTTCGGATAGGGATTTCAAAACGCACTGCTATACTAAACACTCTGCTATGCAAGTTTTATCCCGTTCCCAAGCATGTTTCCTTTGGATCTATACCATTTGTCAATCTCGCTGTATGAATATATTTCTTCGGAAAAGCTTGTACGTTATTCCAGCTGTAAGCTTAATTCTGGCGGCGTTGCACTGTTGAATGTAAGGGAAATCGCCAGGATCTAAATACACTTGTGTGCTAAACATGACACTATGTCGTTACGGTAAACAGCTGCGGCGCTAGGCCACTGTAATAGATTATACAAACCGTTTAACCTTAAAATTACATAATTACAGACAGGTTCCATATTTTTGCACGAAGTTGTTGTTGAACTACGAATTTATTGGCTACAGAGGCATTAATGGCACATGAGTCACACGATAAAATTCAACCAAAAATGCTGTCAGAACTACAGTTAGTTTCATAATTATTGCCATGGTTTCATATGAAATTTACGTAGAAAATGAGTGATTTCGTACAATTGTATTGCCAGTTCTTACAGAGAGTTTTGTAACAGGCAAAAACATAAAATTATCCAGTATAATATTATACATGGACTCCACCGATAATTAACAGTATATAATCAGGTCAGCAATTTTAGGGTTAAATACCTTTCTTTTAACCCTTTGGGACCAGGCGTGTCCTAGTAGTTAACGTGTTCGAACTGTAAATACGATGGTTCATGGTTCGTTGCATATTGCCGGAAAAACCCACTCCGTACTTTTGGTCCATGGATGCGTTACTAGAGTGACGGCCAAGACCCACTAATAGGCTAGATAAGAATAGCCAAAGAGTTGGCTGTTGCTGCTGTTGACTAAGCTACCTTCCCACTAGTCTGTCATTTCAAAGTGAGGGATAGCTATGTGAAAATAGCCCTGTGTGTGTGTAGCTTTGCAGGAAAATCGTGAAATTCTAATTTATTTAACCTTTTTTTTTTCTTTCGGAAGTTAGACAAAATGGAATTAAAATTGATACAGAGTTCTCGTTGTTTTCGAATAAACCAACATGACTTCATATGCTATTTTTTAAATCACTTATTCTTTCCGATCTTCTACATAATTTTTTATAAATTGGAAGATTAGGTTTTTACCTTGTGACGGATTTATTATTATATATTTATTTTAATATCAGCGTTTGTTTAGATTAAATTCATATTTAGAAATGTGCATAGCTTATAGTCTTAAAT
>NW_013665755.1:311007-332473 GCF_000517525.1 Limulus polyphemus
GACTCGATAAGATATTAAGGAAGTTCCAGACTAGAAAGAAGACTTTATATTGCTTTAAGTTTGTAAAGTTTTTGTACATAAATCATTGTTTGTAATAACTATTTGTAATAACTGTTACTTTATATTGTGTTGTTGTGTGTATATTAAAACGTATTTGTATTAAAAAAAAGAAAACTGTGTGTATCAATCTTGTTAGCAAATATCATAAATTGGAGATATATCGGCATATATTTAACGACTAAATTTAAATTATCAGTTAACTCAGTTTCAGACTTTTCGAAATTGTAATAAGTAACAACCTTGAAGTTCGAATTTTCATATTAATTTAAACATAGTCTGGATATTATAATTTATCAATTTTATATTAATGACATTTTTAGTCTAATTAACTAACTCTAAGTTAAAACTTTTTGGCATTTAATTTACATATATACTTTTCGTAGAAACAATGTACGACATAAAAATTAAATGTTACGTTTATTCCGAAATCATTAAGCCTATAACTAAGTAGAATATTTGCCAAAACCAGATTGTTAATTATATGAGTGATTGTACCCCAGTAACTGTGCAGTAACATTTAGTAGTACGCGATGAGCATAGCACATACAGCCCATTGTGTACCTTTGCGTTTAAAACAAACAAACCCTATAGCTGGTTGGCCTCAGATATTGTTAAAAATTCGGAATATATATATATATGTATATATAATGCAACAAAACATTTTTGTGTTCTAATCTTTTTTTTTATGAGAGGGCTTGAAGCTCTGAGGTGACAATTTGAATCATTATAAGTTCTATTTTTAAGGTTATAATTTTATGAATATTATTATTATTAGCTGTGGTCTAATATTTTCGATTAACCATTCCAAATATTTCAAAAAAGTCTTCTAAAGTTTAGATATGAACTCTGGGTGAGATATTCTAAGACGTTGATATTGTTACTTTAAATCAGGCATGGATCACATGTGCTTTGCGACCGACAGTTTTCAATTGTTAAAACAACACATTGGCCTGCTGAACAAACTGTATCTGTCATGACGTTTGGAACATGTTCATTTATGGTCTCTTGATATCTATGAGCAATTAGGTGTGCAAAAAAACAATTACACACCTGACGTCTATCGGATACAACCATAATAATTCCCCACAGTCCTTTAATATGTTTGGATATTGGTTATGCGTAAAGATTTTCTATGAATTTGGTAAACATCAAAATAAATGTATCATTACTGTTAATTTTAATTATTTATTTACTGTGTTCAGTAAAACATCGATGTGTTTTGGGATCGGGAATGTACGAATATCAACTTTTTATATCTGTATACGTAAATGAACAATAAAGTCGTACATACTCATGTTAGGGAAATCTGTTGAATGCAATACAGTCATGTAATCGCATCTGTTTCCGGGTCCATATTTCAACCATCACTTCGAAATTGTGAGAGAAGGTTTCAAGGGACCATTGTTGACGAATTTCACACCAAGCAGAATTGGACAATATAAAGATTGTGTATCTTAGCACTCATATTCGTGGATACCATATTCAGAAACTTCACAAATAGTGTCCGTTCACAAACGGAGATAATAGATGCAGAATAGTAACTATCATTTCATAAAGAAAAGTGTCTTCAAAACCTTTGTCACTTCGTGAAAGTTAAAGGCGTTTTATTATCAGATATCACTGTTTCAACGCTGTTGAATGTCTTATGTAAACGTCTTTGAGCAATCTGTAAACTATCCTTTATTAAATTTTGAATGCTTTTCGAGCCTTGCACATCTTATACAATACAGTATATGTACTTGACTTGTATCTGTATTTAATCGCACTGAGTGTTTCTACAAAGAATGCTGGATAGGCCAAGTTACATGCTGGTGTCTCAATAAGTTAGCAAGGAAAGTCTGTGATTTTAGAAATAAAGACAATATTAGATAAGTACATCAGCCAACGGTTTAGATGAATGATGAGCTTATTCCAAATAATTTATGTTAATTATTACATTGGAAATCAATTCGTTATCCCAAAATTAACAGTAAGCAGGAACAAACTCACAAATATAGCAACAAATCGTCTTTCTAAGTAGCAACTGCGTCTTCAGAATAATATAAGTGAAAAAAAAAAGAAAATTTAGCATTAACCACTTGTATAACGACTTCTAACTTTTCCTACACATGATATTTTGTTTAAATTATTTCTAGTGTTTTTGACAATTACAGTTTCTTGTTGTGTTTGTCTTGGGATTAACGTTATTCGCATAAATAAGGGTTGTTGATCTTCCGCCTGCTTGATCTTTTAATATATGTTTTTACACATATTTTATACATACAATTTCTAGAGGTGTAATTACTCCGATAGTCCAGGAGTTGCTGTAGAATAATCCAGTGAATTAGAAAAAAAATAGATTTAGCAAAAGACAAGTCGAGGGGAGTTGAAAGTAAGTTAGGAGAAAAACATATTGCACAGGGTTTTAAGAGTTTGTGGAGCATAAGAGTATTTAACACTTCTCTAACTCAATGGTTCGTGTGACAATAACAGTTTTTAACATTTCTTTATATACTGGCTTTTTATGGGTTTCCAGTAAGAGGAACATAAACAACATCTTAATTGTATATCCTGTTTGGCGCACTACGCTACCAACAAAGCTTTTTGCTCAGTTCCAGAGCTCATCATATTGGTTGGGAATGTAACACAGAAAACCTCTGTTGGACATTTACTTTAGTTATTTATAAAATAATAATTACAAAGTATTATGGTATGTAACGTCTTATTCTAACGAAGCGTGATCTATAAATCAGTGGTTATTGTGTCTTTACATTACAATAAAACCGTTAGTAATGTCACAAAAGCCACAAATCTATAGATCATGCTTCGTTAGCATAAAACATCATATGCCAAAATGATTATTAATTAATACTTCTTCTAAAGTTTTTTGTTATTCTTCACTTGAAAAACTCGACCTATCAGCTTCTACATGTTGAAAATCCTCTCACCCTCTTTAATGAACATTACTTTCTACACACAAAATGAACGACTAGTTTTAGTAAGGTTTACAAAATACATTTTTAATGTTTTCTTGAACCAGGACATGAAAGTGAAACTAAAGTCGTGGTTAAAAACTAAAATATTTTTTCGCTTAGTTTCTGGAATACATAGATGATACTTGACCAGTTAAAACACACTTACCTATTATATTCAGGTTTTGTTAAAATCTACATGAATCCAACTATTGATTTATCTTAATATACCAAGGTTATCTAGAGCAATGCTCTTTTTTATATCCATTTTTCGTATAAAAAGAGTTCACACTAATTTTTTTTTACCATGAATAAATACTGCCTCTTCTTTTATTGGCTATTAGGATTACCCAATCATTCATCACTGTCTAAACATGCCGGGAGGAGTAGTTTTTTTGTGTGTTTTTTTCACTCCGTGGTTTGACCTCCAACACACTATAGGCAGTCAGTTTAAGACACTTACATATACATACTTGTAAGGCATAATTATATATATTTCTTTACATGATTCATTAGTAACTATTTACTGTATCAAGCGGTTCCAGTGGACATAGAGATGGATGATATTTCATGATATCAACACTTGATCCTTTAACTGTTCGTAGTGATAATGTCATATATATATTTGTACGTGATAATAACTACTGATTATCATTAATTTGCCAAGACATTGCTCGCACTTATGACTAATTGTGATTAAAGACTTTTCAGTTGCAGATTAAATGAAATTTGTGTCATTTGGCATTAAGCGCACGATTGCTGTGGTGCGCTAAGAAAAGGCGTTGCAACTTTTACTGGAAAAGTAATGTGACTTAGAATCGAAAACAAAATCTTTATAGAAATGAGTTGGTCAAGACAAAAGTGAAAGATGTATAATGTGATTGGGTAGTGAATCGAAGTTCATGATGTTACATTTGTAGCATCACCTTTGGTTTTTAAACCTATATCATATCTTAATTATTAAGAAATCTTCAATTATGTTAATTCAGAATGTAATACGTGTATACATATGTTAAAGGCTATTAATAACTCCTTACCGAAACCTTAGTATTCGGACGAAAATTATAGAAAATCGTGCCTAGCCTAGTGGCCACGATTAGGTACTTTTGTCCGATGCTGCAAATTCCATTGTATCAAGCTTCTGCGAAGGATGGCGAGGTCAACTTTAGACCACACATCTTGAATAAAACTTTCACTCCACTGTACGTGAGTGTCGGCAACCAAGAACACGTATAAACAGGCCAAAGGCACAACAGTGCATTGGAGCTGCATCGGGGGACTTGACAGATATATGGTCGAATAAGATTGCTATGATTCCAGTTTCTTCAACCATCGTTTTTTTTAAAAATTGCTGTTCGATTTGTGACTTGAAGTTTGTGAACCTTCGTCAACTTTAAATCCTTTTTTTTGGGCGGGAGGAGGGTCGAGGAATTATCTTTCGTCACCATAACCTTTATTTTACAGATGAGGACTATGCTCTAGCTTAATTTGGGGTGCAGTTTCAGAGTTATTTGGTGAACTAAGCACTCTTGTTTGGTTAAACGGGATGTGAAAAATCCTCTAAATATAAATATCCTTGAAGGCATTGCACCGTCGAATTATCAGTAATTCGCCGTTGATTGACTATATAGGTGCTAACAAGACAAGTGTTTAGCATATGTAAATAATTCTTAACAAGTACGGGTAACTTCAGGTAATGTGACTGCCAATGTATTAATAAACAAACATGGCAGACTTTATTGTTTATTGAACAACAAACACATAGTGGGGATCGAATGCAATTTTTAAACAATATTGAACATTAAAATTATTTTGGTTTAAATATTTGTATCTAATATTGTAGAAAAATTGGATATTTAATTTTGGAAATTCAACTGTTCTTTTAGATATTATCTACTTCATTAACTTAAAAAATGAATATTGTTTGGTAAATTGGACACCAGGGTGATGCTGAGTAGTTTCACATTTTGTGATTTGATATTTTTATCATGAAACCGACAGATCTATAAAAACTTTCCGATACAACAAGGTTATAACAATACAGTTTAAGATATTTTTACACAATACACCTACTTCTGATTTGTTACACTTATAATTCACGTTCTAAAGAAATTACAAACAACTCAATAATACAAGCACGTCTATCCGAAAGATTGGTTTAACGTGTTTTTGATAGTTTTGTAAAAACGACGCAGATGGGGTGAAAACCCTCTTCAACAATACAATAATGTGAATTAACGATAGGATACCAATAAGGTGAAAACTCAAACATTAAAACCTTATAAGTTATTGAACTAAATCAATAAACATCCTTTCACGTGACCTACCTAATATGTTAAAAATTGTTCACAATATCGAAGACATAGGATAAAAATATATATTTATTCTTCTAAAAATTATTGGGATCAAACTAGTATCTTGTTCCTTCAGCAACAAAATGTCAACAAATTCAACCTTAACACGTATTGTTATGTTTTTTAACTACGAAACTATCACCTCGACTAGAGATTTTGTATTTACTTAGTCTACTAAAGAGCTACATAGTGTTACTGTCGACATAAGACCCTATTCATTGAGAACAAAATCAGTTATAAACAATTAACGCAAGCTGTTTCTTTTAGGTCTCGTTCTTCACTAAAAAATAAAGGGTGTAAGACGAACTTATGATAAGAAAATAAACCCAACCTTTTACAAGATTCAGCACATTATACTAAAACGATATATAATCTGCAAATTGGCAAGTCATGTTACAAACCCAGCTGTAGTAGAACGGATGTATGAGAACTATATGTTGACACTGTTTGGCGTGAGGTGGTGTGAATCTCCGAAAACTGTTCGCTTTAGAAAAAAAAAATGTGTATTTATTAGGCACAGTACTCATAGACTCAAATCATAAAGATGTGTTCAGATCAGGAATATATGATTTCCAGTATGGAATATTCTGTGTACTTAATGGCATTTGAAAACAAATGAAAACTTGGGGTACTAGGACCATCCAAAAAGAGATCTACAACAAACCATACCCCAAATGTGGTAAGCAAAATGTAGCGTCGTGAGATAGATAGACCCCACGAACACAAAGGTCAGTGGCGAAAGCGGTTCACGTGACCCAGGCAACAGCGCAAAACTTAGTTAAGATGGACCTCCGTTTGCAAAAGCGACACAAGTCACGTGTACACAATTTGCTTCCATGACATTTCTTACCTTAAGTAGCTGGAGATTAAAATGGATATTCATGCCTTTCCGTACGATAACATGCCGTCCAAGACGTAGGGCGCAGCGCCTATAGATTTATCTGTGATCGTACTATTGAAACGATCACTTGGAAACCGTTGTTCTTGTACACTAGATGGATTGTTGAAAGACTTCCGGAAGAAATGCTGTGCTTTCGACATGACAGCTTTACGGCGGAGACTTTTCCAATGGAAACTACTCTGAAAGACTATTGTAAAGGAGACAGTTGTCAGATAGAACATGATCAGAAATGGCGACATGGACTGTAACTACGTACAGAGGCTTCAAAATTTTTTCAATATAACGTACTCAACTCTCTGTATGTAAAACAATAGAGGCCAAAACACCGGCTTCAGTTTTCGAAAATTGAAAGCAATTGGTTCGAAAGTTAGAATATCTACTGTTGTTACCGGAGTAATTAATTTCATTGGAAATAAACTAAGTTATAGTTATAAAAGCAGTTCGTAACAAGCTATTTTAGAGCTTTAATGGTTAGTATAGTAACCGAGTATCGTTTAAAACTTTGAAATGTTAATAAACCAATGTAGAGAGTAAGTACTTACTGTAAAGTATTGACTATCAGATATCAACCGTTGTCATAGTTAGTATATACGATCATCTAAATCTAATTATTTATTAAATACTAATTAATAGTAGATAGCTCACCATCCATTCTATCAAGGAGATCGAGTGCTGAGTCCCAACCACTACCGTTAGAAAACATAGGATATAAACTAGTTGATAATTAGTGTCTAGGTTAAAAAATGAACTATGAATAATTATACTTAAGTATATGATAGTGGCTAACATCTACGAGAACACTGTAGTCAAGTCTATGATAGCTTAATGTTGTCAAGCCATAACTGTTAACTTGTGAACTCAAAGAGTTGAAGTTTATTTGAAAATCTTTACAATTTGAAATCTTCTCAAACCACTTAAAGCTAAAGGTTAATTGGAACTATTTGTTTTTGAATGTCACGCAACTCATCGCTAGCCGTCCATAATTTAGTAGTGTAAGACTAGAGGGAAGGCAGCTATCCGTCACCACCCACCGCCAGCTCTTGGGCTACTCTTTTACCAACGAATAGTGGGATTGACCGTCACTTTATAACGCTCCCACGGATAAAAGGGCGAGCATATTTGGTGTGACGAGGATTCGAACCCGCAGATTGCGAGTCGAGCTTCCTAACCACCTGGCCATGCCGGGCCTAATGGGAATTTCAAAGTAAGAAAGTTTTTTATTAATTAGTATCGTTGTTCTCTCTCTCTCTCTCTTTTGTATTTGGTACAAATTCATTCGGCTACGTTTAGTTTCAGGTGTTATTATATTTACAAGCTCATTCTTTTAGTATTTGCGGCTTGTAGAAGATGGGTAAACAATTATATTCATCATTTTAAAACAATTTCTACTCAAATTAACACATTACTGTAGAATAAGTGAGTACTCATAATACCGTGCTATTTCTTTAAATCAGTAATTCTCAAACTGTTCTATTCTTGAAACAACTTGATTTGTTTTTACCTCGGCAGGCCACAATGGAATCTAAACACTATGCTGCCGCTTCCTGGTCGTAATTATACAACCTATACACGCACCCCCAGTGGTCTGTGGACCGCAGTTTGAGAACCGCTGTTTTAACTCTTATTTCTCTACTGATTGCATAAAAGAGAGAGTCACCTAAGACTGTTATATCTATAAATACCTGCGAGACAAATATAGTATCATTATCATTACAACAAAATGCGTAGTACTAGATAAACTTACTAATCCACTGAGGATAAAGCGTTCCAACTTAAAACTGTAGTGTTTCTTAAAAATGACATCTTATTTTTATCGACTGTAAGGAAAAAAACAACAACTAATTCTCTCAAAATATAGATGGTGCTGCTGAATATATGTATATTTATTCTGAAATTGTCCTGGTTTTGAGGATGCATTTTTAGAAACACTTAACCAACGGCTAACGATAAGCAGTGAAAAGCGTCACTTTTTCTTCTTCTTTCACATCGATCATGCTTAACGATAAATATTTTCTTTGAATGGGATTCACATCTATAAAGATCATAAATACGTGCCTTGAGATACTGAGTTTTGAAAACCAAAAGACAACCGGTTTCTAAACAATTTTAAGAGCATACGATATTAATTAATAGCTCCGATGGTCTTTTAATTAAAATGTCAGTTTTTATCTTGACACAAACTGAAAATTGGTGTTAATATTAGGCGCTGTTTTAGGGTGATAACAACGAAAATAAGATTTATATTTTTGTTGAGAATTGTTAATCTTAAATAATAAGTAGGTTTTGAAAACAACATAAACAACAAACCGGATTTCTCAATGCGCTGTTGTTTAATTTGCTTTTTTGTAAACGCACGAAACAAAAGAAAACAACATTTTTGACAACTTCTGGTCTGTAGCGCCCTCTATACGGTATTACTTAATTACAGGGTGTGCAGAAGTTCAAATTAAGAGTTGTGGGTTTCATGTTCTAGCACAATAGCACGAGGCAGTCTTGCTTTCGCCACAGACAGGACGTATTCCAGAAAATCATATGTACAGAGGACAAAATACCAGTTTCGATAGTCGAAAAGTGAAAGTAATTGGAGGGCAAACAAAAGATTTTGTAATTTATTATTTGTTTTTAATGAAAAGCCAATAAGGGCAATCTTCCCTTTTCATTCAAAGTTTCAAGGAAGAAACTAAGCCAAAAAAGAAAAGAGATTAATGTTAATTATACACGTGTTACTACCTAAGCCAATATAATAAAAGAGTAATTACTGTAGTTGATGAAAAAGACACTATAAGTAATCAATAGGGGCAGTACCATTTGTTCATGCAAGAAATGGGGGTGGGGGAAGTGATTACATCATGACATAAACGTTTCTTTGTATGGCAAGTGGGAAGTCCTACCGAACATGAAAGTTAACATCGTGGTTTCAACTTTTATATGTGTGTGTGTGTGTGCGTTTTATATATTAATAATTTATACATAATGCTAGTAAAAGTTCTTATATTTTTGGCTACAAATCAGCAAGTAAGTATTTTATTAAAGATCAGAATAAGTCGTGTATAAATATACCTTACTTGCGTGTTCAAAAATCAGGAAGGTTTTTTTTCTAATGAAACCGGTTAAGCATTATTTTCCAAAAGGAATATAAAAGCTGCAATTATATGAATATGTACATATTGTTTGTAATACGAGACAACTGTTCATTGATGAAATTAAGTGATATTACATTTGTTGCTAGATTATCTTATGCTTGTTGCTAACTGAGACAGTTAAATTGCAGTAGTTATCGTGGATTTTGATAAACGAGAAAATTATATTACAATACGTGTTGTTTTTGTTGCTAGATAAGGTGTTAATGTGATTCCATAAGTTATTGCTTGAATACTCTTGTTTTGGATTCGTAGCTCATCCAACTGAAAATAATATGACTGTGATTTGAATGTGACTTTAGCATTTATCAGAATAACATAATAAAAACTTTCAAATCGTCAGGAAATGCTAATTTTATTATCCAATGATCTCATACGTCTTTAAAAAAGATAAAATATTCTGGTTGCCTTACAATAAAATAGATTAAATCAGAGACTTGTCAGATAAAAAAAAATGTTGCGTCTTAAACAGAAAATTTCCATACTTTCGATCCCGTGATTCCATTCTTACAATAAAAGGCATTACCTACTTTCCTGCGCAGTTCAATCGTTCCAATACACATATAACGAATAATATGTTAAATAAAACATGTATTAAATATGTTTTTAAAATATACACGGAAGAGGCTAGTCTAGGATATCATAACCCCAGGATATCTAAAATATTTACCTATAGAAGTAGACAAGCGGGTTGTTTTGAATCGTAGCTTTAGAAATAGTTTCGGAGATCGTGACTGTATAGGTGAATATACATATACGTTTTTGTCACGCATAAATAAGGTGTAAGATTACATTAAGTTTCCAGTTCTGTTATCCAAGTAAACATATTGTTGTCACGAGTTTATAGCGGGTTTTTGTTTTCATTGTTTAATTTCGTTATCGACATAACTTGTTAAAAACAACCTACGGAGATTTACACCATCTACTTTTCAAACCAGTTACCAGTTATAATAATGTGTTAGTAATCATGCCTATTGTCTTTATGATTATTCATGTTATTTATAAATTATATGTTACCTTTTTTTTACTTTGGTTCTTTATATATTAATTTTAAATATTTTTCAATTGAAAAGAGAAATGTAGATCTACTCAGAAACATGAAATTCGAGTCAAATAATTTGTTTTTAAGTCCATCCAAGACATATCTACCTTTTTAACGATTTTAAACAACACTGGAGAAATGACACAAACCTACATTGACAAGATACATTTTAAAAGATGTAGACAATTAAATCGATATACACTATTTGTTTCTAGACTTATATGAGCGCAATTCGTGTTTTTCAATCACGTCCCTCTTCTTCTTCCCAGTTCAAGTAAAAATGGTTTTTTTCTGGACTTATGTTTAATTTTTGAATCGTAATTATGAGATAAATGGTACACATACAAATTAAATTCAAATTAGCTTTACAAATTTTCTGCCGCTAAATATCTGATAAAAATTATTAAAATACTTTAAGGTTTATTTGTTTTGTTTCAAGCGCAGAGCTGCCCCACAGACCATGTGAACTGTGACTGTCGCTGAGATCAAACCCTGAATTTAATAGCAATACTTTAACTTGGTTGTTGACCTGCGTAAGTAGTTAGTTTATACAACCATTTAAAAACTGTATAAATTGTTTTAACAAGTCAACGTATATTCGCTTGGTTGGGCATTGGGTGATACTAAACATTGATGGTAGGAATATTAATTTTTATCACAGTTTTTCTGGCGGAGAACAGTAAACAGCTAGAGTATAAAGAACAGCTAAGAACATTCTAGACACTAACGAGAATACAAATCGACCATCTTCATGACGTCATATACAAATACCCTCGACGTATAGTTACGGGTTAAGCTCGGTAAATATCATAGAATACATACAGCCATGTCACCAAGGAAAGGATCCAGGAATTAACTGTATTTTCCTGAGATCGAATAACTGGATAACGGAGAAGAGGTCAGAATCAGTAAGAAATCATCAAGTCACTATCATTTACCGCTGTTCACAGTGAATATGGTGGCAATGTAGTTCCAGTCACGTCGGAAAACAACACTTTCTGCTCGGTACGGGTGCTCAAGACCAACAGAACGGACTCTTCGTGCTGTGAAGGAAAGTCAAACGGCCGATAACTGTTGGAGACAGTGTAAGCACCTGGGTTTAGCGACTATCATCCCAGGAGCTTTTCTTGAACCATCTGCAAGTCACGGCAAAATACTGCGGTACTTCTGGCGGGCAGCTGGGTGATCAATTCTGGTGGTATGCTGCTTGATACATCACAGTTCTCGAGCAAGACCTTCTACCTGTCTACGTTAATGACCAGCTTACAGGACAATACAGTGTTTTCATGCAGAATGGGGTTTCTACTCATTCAGCCCGAGTCAGAAACGACTGCTTGAATGTCAGAGCATTACCACTCCCAAGAAGTCAGACCAATCACCGGATATGAATCCTATCAAGTATGTATATGCCATCTTTGACCGTTCCTTCAAACTACTAGCTTCTAGGAACACCATCATCAAAGTATTCCGCTAGGAGTGAGGCAGTCCCACAGGCTCAAATTTTAGATCTTATGAATACAATGTTTAACCGTATTTCTGTCTTAAATATTGCAACTAGCATGTCCACTAAATACTAACTGTAATTTTATAGCCTATGTTTCATGTCTGTTTATTTGATAAAATGGCATTCTTTCTGAAATGAGTGTTTATGTACTTATTAATAGGATGTGTATAAGAAATCCATTATGGTAAAATACAAGTAGGATAAACTGAACGTTCGGATGTAAAACTATGTTAGTCTTGCATATTAAACCGGTTTCGTAGCATTACTGACTACTCTTCAGTATAAGTACTATAAAAACCAGAAAAGAACTAAACTCTTCATTGAAAAATAGTTTGTGTGTGGTTTTTTATAGCAAAGCCATATCTGCTGTGTCCACCGAAGGGAATCGAACTCCTGATTGTAGCGTTGTAAATCCGTAGACTTACCGATGTCTCACCGGAAGGGTGGGGGCTTGAAAAGTATTCAATTTAAGTTTCATTATTTGAAATACGGAACTTTTTGTTTTTAAATTTATTCTTTTAATTTTATATTTTAAATTAAAAAACTCAGGTTACAAAATAAATTATCTAATTATTAACGTCTCACAATTAAAATATTTAAATTAACATCGACATTAACACATTTTTAACGTTAACGATAAAAATACTGTAATACAATGTAAACATTTCACAAACTACAGATAATATGTTTGAAAAATGTTCTACTTACTTTGTCCTTAATAATTCTATTTTTTGAATAGAAAGAATTCGAGTTTTCTTATACATATTCATGTTGAAGTGAAAACTACTTTGAATTGTAGCTTATAAATAGCTGTTTCTAGTAAATCACGACCGATTTTTTCATTCACCCCTCACTTGAAACCTGTTAAATTCTATTGCAATGAGCTAATATAGAATGTCAAAATACGCATTGAAATATATATATGCTAAAAAAGTCAAAGATTCAAGATAGAATCGAATAAAATACGGCTGTTATAATGATTATTGCCCGATCATGATATACAGGAAATGAGTCAACCGTAAGAAATTAAAATATTATACTTTATCCTAGAGTTAAATCAGGTCAATCAATGATAATCAGAGACGACTTTATATTCGATTCATGATATACTCTCGTTGACATCCAGCATTAGAAAAAAAAAAAAAACAGTAATCCTACCGAAAAGTCGAGAACCCAAGTTGAGCTACACGACACAAATAAATTAAAGAATGTTGGAATTATGATATGTGGTTTATGACAAGAAAGAATTGTGAATTTAGGTGCTAAAGGCTACGTTTATAATTTAATATTTGGTAGAGGTGACTTTATTTGTTTACATTTCATGACCTTTTACTTCACTTCAGTAAGGAGCATGGTCACCACAAACAAAGGAGGCAGCTTAGCACCAGCGTTGCACGTTTTAACTCAGAGTTTTTAGTAGAGGTCTGAAGTATCTTCGATCACTCCTCTGAAAAAGCTATTTGCAGAGGGTTTCTGGTGTCTGAATGCACTTGACAAGAAATCCTCTCAAGAACATATCATATGTGGTCCATGTTACTGAACTCTAAACGTGCTGGCCACATGGTCAAGCTCTCTTCTCCCCTTTTTTGTCACTGGGCGTGTCGGCCAGTTTAGCATATTAAAGACGACATTGTCGTCCATTTAGCTAAGTCAGAATAAACTGCAACATCATATTGCAGCACAAAGGATCTAAGGTGTGGTCCTTATAACACTCTATACTAGTGGTATTGTTCTGTAGAATGCAGAGGTTCCACAATACTTATTTCTGGCCACACCTTTTCAGGTGGCGGAACAGGAGTGGGCACTGGGGACATGTGCCTCCAACTTTTGATTCGGTAGCGAAGTGCCTCTTTGAAGGGAGAATAGAGACTTGTGTAAAATTATCAGGAAAAATCGCTGTTTCAGTTTTGAATTCAACAGTCACAGTTAACAAAGTAAATAAGGTGTCCCTTTTCGTCGATGACCTCTTCAAGTTCAAATTGGTTTTACCAACCGTGATACGTAATTTATTTCAGCGTGAAGACGAGGTTTGATCTTGTTCTCTCCAAATGCCTGTTATCTGGTTGCATGGTAGGTTTGACTTTTCTCTAACAAAGAATATTACCCTACTGGGTGTTTTTCTAGCACCAATGTAGGTAATCCATTGTGTGCCTTATTGTGAATGTAATACAATCCACTGGGTGTCTGGCATACAGACTGACCTTGTGAAGAAGTATTTTTCTAATTTTCTGTACACTGATATGGCGTTCACATGAAGTTACGAATCTTGGAGCAGCTACGTTATGATTGTCCTGAGCCAATGTCGGTAGAGTCTTGTCCAACATTTTGCTAACAACTCTTATAGACACTTTTAATCATTTCGCAATTGTTGTGACTGACCGGCATCCACTCGTTCGGATGCTCTCCATAAGAGTGAAATACCTAAATATCTAGCCTTGGATCGTAAACAATTTGGAGTACTTAAAATTCTGTAATTCACCTCAAGGAGACAAATCTGAGACAATTATATATATACCACAGGTTAACATGACTGATCGACGGATACCTGATTTGTATTATAATGATATGAGAGACTGATTGGTAGTATCTTATAATGGTGGTTTTACCTTATTAAATTTATAATATTAGCAATTCCGAGTCTGAGTGCTTATAATGCTAAAATATAGTTTCGATTCTCTCAGTTGGCACATCACAGAGAGCCCATTGTGTAGCTTAACATATAAACAAATAATTTTGATTATTCTTTGTTATGTGCAGTGTATGTTTGATGAAAGAAATATGTCGAGGAGTCAATGTACAATAACACATTAATATGACCGAAACTGTATACAGATGCGTCGAGGATATTTGTTAGCAAAGATGTGCCAAAGATCAAAATTAACCCATGAGTAATCCTACAAATGTTCCGAGGTTTCGTGTTAGAATGGCAGTAACCATACAAAAATATCAAGGATCTAAGTTAAGGCGGCAGAAGTTAACATACACGTTAATAGCGTTGAAACAACTACGTCACGGACCCAATTTAGAATGACTGTAATCATACAAATATGTTAAAGGTCAAATTAAATCTTGCAAGCGTATATCGATGACACAAGTGTCAAAATTAGAGGAAGTAATTATATATTTGTAAAATAGACCCAGGTTTGAATTGAAGACCTCCCTTAATCAAATCAGTATTTCATGATAACACGGTTTTGTGACCAACAAAACCGGAAGTATATGTATACGGAAGATTTGTATAACCATACAGTTACACCTAAGATAATGTTTAGGATACGATTGACAAACGTGTATGTTCAAGATCAATTGAAAAGCAATGTGTTAATTATAATATGATGTCAGGTTAGAGTCAGCTACTTTAAGTCGTTGCTGTAATCTCATCGTTATGACGAAAGGTTAGCAATGGGTTTAATAGAGATTTGAAAAAATCGTGTTTCCTTTGCAAGTCGTTGAGAAATCCAAAAACCAGATGAAATTAATACTCATGAAGCTTCAGTTCCATCTTCATTATTTTTGGAAGCTCGGTTTCTTTGTCCTATTCTTTAAGTTATTCAAATTGCTATTTTCATTCAACGAGGTGGAATGATGGAAAAAAATAACCATAACTGAAGTCTGCGGTTTAAACGCGGAAATCTGGACGAATCATTAGAAACCAATAGGCCTGCGATTTGTGATTAAATATCGCGTAAATTGAAGATGTTTTTTTTTCATGTTCCTCTTGACTTTTTCATTTCTCATTTAAAATCAGAGGCGTGTAAACAATATAGTTTCAAATCTATTGATTATGTGCTACAAGTCACTGACCAAGTAACCTTTCGTTCGATACCAGAACTCGTGAGTTGGGTTGGACGATGAGAGTCGAAAGGTTCTTTGTAACACTAAATATATATATATATATGTATGTGCAGTATACTACTTTGAAAGCTACGGTTTAAACGCCTAAAACTGGCTAAGCATTAGAAAGCAATAAGCCTCCGATTTGAAATACTGCAAATTGGGTATTTTGTCCATTGCGGATTAAACATTTCAGATGTGTAAGAATAGCATTTCAGATCTATCCCCTGTCTCCACCAATTCATTGACGAATTCATTGAATACCACAACTCGTCCGTTGAGTTGGAGGTTGACAGACAAAAAAATTATCTGAAATGCTATTCATATATATGAAGTATAATACTTTAAAAACTACAGGTTATACGCCGAAAGTTGGCTAAGCATTAAAAATCAATAGGCCTAACTTTATGATAAAAATTACATAACCTGCACGAGATCACGAAAGGCCTATAAATTAAGTCTTTCAGCATAAAACATAAAAATATATTCACGTTTTAAAGAGAGGAATAAACGTTAAAAACTGGCTGTCAATGGATTGGAATATTAACTGATATTCTGAAGTTTATAAGATAAAAACATTTTAACGACATTAGGAAGCATAGTTACCCCCCTGACTACATCTACGTTATTATCCCAGCTCAGGTGTTTCACTCCATGAATCAATGCAATAGAGATTTGCAAACTAGGACGGCAAACTTCTTTGTAAACATATTAATGTCGACATGTTTGAGTGAACTTTATCGATTTCTAAAGAAGAGTACCGTCAGTTAAAGTAAATTATGTCTAGAGCAAATGAATTGTCGTTTGTAAGTAACAGCAGTATACTTCGGTTTTCACTGAAAGGGAAAAAAAAGGGACTCTTTAATGAAAATTTAAAAAAAATCAACAGTGGGGAAGTGACGTGTTTTCAGCGAGAGAGTAAACAGTAGACAGAAACTTTTCACATCTCACACGGGTGTCAGCTCGTGCAGAGCACGCTGTTTAGAAGACATGCAACTTCCAATCATTTCAGATCTGAGGTCGCAAGCTCACGAGCTCCTGATTCTAATTGCTTCTTTTGCCTTGGCATACCGGATCTCGTGGAGGGGCGTGTTGCAGCTGCTTGCACGTGGTACATGCTTAATGCATGAATAATAAGAAATAATTTGGCAAGGTAACATTTCTAAGGTGTTGTGTTCACTTTGTACGCTCACTGTTGTAGATATTGATGGACCAAGCAAGAAAATAATTTTAAATGTGTACAGAAACAAATATGTTTTATTAGTTGACATGGTAACTCATAACGTTACTTTTTCCAAATTCCAGAAAACTAAAAGGTTAACTCATAAAACACAGATATTATATTTCATCCATAAACAAACAACACTATAACTTTCAAATTTCTTTGTTATCAATTCTTGTTATACAATTTCTCTCAGAACCTAATAATTTTAAACACTTAAGTCATTAGGAACATTTAACTAGTTTATAGAATTATTTTGTGCAGATAATTCTGTACTGTGCAGTTCAACGTGTATTTTATAATCTCCCGTGAACATAAAATGAAGCAAGTGGTACTGTGTAGTTTAACAGGTTTTATACAGTTTCCTGTGAACATAAAACGGAGCAAGTGGTATTGTATAGTTCAACAGGTTTTATACAATCTTGTGTGAACATAAAACGAAGCAAGTGGTACTGTACAGTTCAACATGTTTTCCCATAATCTCCTGTGAACATAAAATGAAGCAAGTGGTACTGTGTAGTTCAACATGTTTTCCATAATATCCTGTGAACAAAAAATGAAGCAAGTGGTATATGTAAGTTTTGACTACGATCACAGGTAAACCCATCAGGGCTAAGAGAGAAAAGACACTCAGATATTAGCTATATGTCCACTTCTTGGACCATTTTTGCATTTTCTAGAATAAATTAGTCCAAACTATTACCATTTATCGTAATATAGGAAAATTGGTGGATTCAAAGAAAAGGACCACAGTTTAATCGTTTTTCATTTTTAACAAAATTCAAGCGTTTTATTGGATGAATTTCATAAGTACTTTGTATTATTAATGCATTAAAAATTGCTGGATTAAAGGACAAAAATATACCCTTGTGTGTCCTGTTTCATTCTCGAAAAAAACCACAAAAAACATGAAAATATTCTTTTTCTAAGTAGTTCACCTGACCACATTACCAGTATTTACCAGAGCTCCAAGTTTCTTAAACCACGTGCCGAAACTGACCAATTAAAGAATAAAAAAGAACTGTTTACACAAGAAAGCTACTGATATAGGTATTTTATTCAGAGACATGAATTATGGTGATTGCGTTCGTAACATAGACCCCCTCCACCCCACCCCACTATTCATTGAAAAGATGGCGAATATATTATTTTTCATGAAAAAATTTAAAGCAAAATTAATAATGAAAGAATCCGATATATCAAGAAAAACAAAGAAAATTATTAAAAATTACTAAAGTTAAATCAAATAGTTTAGCTTTATCCATACGTTTTGTTTTAAATTTCTGTTTAATAAAGTAAGTTAACAAAACAGGTAGAAATTATATCTGTGGGTCAAGAGCTCGAAAACATTATTTAACGTTTAATACGAAGTTCAGTGAAGGTTTGGTTTGTTATAAATTTCGCGTATAGCTACACGAGAGCTATCTGCGCTAGCCGTCCCTAATTTAGCAGTGTAAAACTAGAGGGAAGGCAGCTACCCATCACCACCCACCACCAACTCTTGGGCTTCTCTTTTACCAACGAATAGTGGGATTCACCGTCACATTATAACGGCCCCACGGCTGAAAGGGCGAGCATGTTTGGTGTGACAGGGATTCAAACCCGCGACCCGCAGATTGCGGGCCCATTCATCGTAGTTAACCTTATAACAAGTGTGAACTTTGGAATTAAAAATTAAAAGCTACAGAAAACCTTAAATCGTTATTTTTCTGAAGAATAATGATTAGTTTTTACCATTATCACTAGCACTTTTATGTTATATGTTTAATTAATGGAGAAACATATTTACAAGAAATATAGTGATACCACCACTAATTATAATGTGCGAGAGAAAGCTAAAAAAAGGGGAACTTAATGATCTGTAGGAATATGTTAACTGTTTTCTTATAAAACGGTGAAATGTTTTATTTGCGATTATTGTTTTTAATTGTTTGTCATTCACTTCTTTCTTAAAACATTGATATTGAAGTAAAAAAAAAAGTCGTTTAATGTGTCACTAAGTAAACAATAAATAAATAATAGGTAAGTTTTAGTCTTCGTACATTACAGAACAATTAAGTGTAAAGTTAAGGCTAAAGTTAGCCTTGAAGAATTACACTGCGGCAATTCTTGTGATTCCTTGGAATCTGAACTGTAGTAAATGTCTCTTTCATTGATCGGCGATTAGAGATGTTTAAAGAACGCTTTTATGAATGCTCTTATGTTTGTGGTAGTAGCTGTTGGATATTTATCAGACGAGGTCAGAAGATAGTCGTTGTTGATAGTCTAACTTAGACTCTAAGCTGCTTGAGCTGTCGAGGTTAAAACAACTTTTCAGCCCACGATAACATCGGGGAAACGTCACTATTTGAATTTAGCTGGTTGACGCACCAAGAATGTAAACATTAACTCCTTCGAATATTCTACATGTCATACGGGTTGTTTATGTCAATACAAGATGAAAGAAATTCTTCTAAGACTGAGACCATAAACCCACATTATAATTCTTATCTGTTAATGAGAAAAACGAGTTCATATTCTTTGGAATGATTAATATCTTATTCAAAATTAAAATAATTTTAATCACAATAACATAATCGTAACGCAAATACCGTAACGTAATCGTAGCGCAAATACCGTAACATAATCGTAGCGCAAATACCGTAACGTAATCGTAGCGCAAATACCGTGACACTTGTTAGACAATCACCATTCGTTCACTTTAGGTGAAAAAATAAAAGAGATCGTCAGTTTTATAATGTTTGGCTCTCGGTTCATGTTAGAAGTGTATATATTTATACCATCACAATACCTATGTGCATAATTTACACCTTATATAATCAGGTAGTTCCTTAATGAATTTCAATAACTAGTCGCTTGTCAATTTCACACGTACAGGGGGCGTCTTCCTGTTGGAAAACTTTCAAATTGAAGTACGAGTTGAGAAATGACGTGAGAATAATTTATCATTAAAATATTGTTTATTTATACGAGCTTTCGGTTTTATCATAGTTACTGAATTTTTAAGGTTTAACAACTTGCATATCGGAGGCTCACCAAAATAAATATGGGGGAAATGTCCTGGAGATTTTCTCAATGTTAAAGTCTTAGTAAGTTAATCATACGCTTTGTTTTCACCAAACTATTGCTTCTGAACCAAATTTAAACCTACAAGACAATCCAAATTAATAAATTTCAATTTCGAGTGTCACTGTAACATTATCGAATATTAATCACAAAAAGAAAAATTAATAACCAAAACGAGATCCCGTCAACAACGAATTAGGAGGACATCACGAATCATTGTATAATGAAGCTTTAAGGTTTTAATTTAGTGAAAGCCATGTGAGACAGGGTATATGTGTGTGTTGCTTATGATATTTTTCTATGTGCCTTGTAAGCTTCGATCTTCCACTGTTACTTGTGTTAAAGTTGCAAATACAATGGGCAGGGAAGACTCGCAATAATTTTCAATCTCTCGTTCCATAGTCGGAGAAACAAATTTACCCCCGTACCTTATTTATTTTGTTAATCATGACCGTTGAATTCCAAGTTGAAACAACGGATTTTCCTCATAATTATACACAAGATTCTATTCCGTAATTAAAAGACACTTCGCTACCGGGTCAAAATTTAGGAGAGGACGTGTCCCCCGATTCAGCCACCTATGTCTTGTTCATGTATAATGATATCTCAATAAAGCTGTACAAAGTAACGAAAAAAAAAAGGCCTAATTTTCTCCTGATGCATCTATTTTTGAAATCCAATGACAAGTGGTGATGATATTTTAAAAAGCGACTGATCTTATTATTAACAAGATTTATGTTACTAGCCTAAAGCTACTCCAAAATGCTTATTTCAGGTAGCGTAGTATTAAGGCCATATATAACATGACATAAGGAAGACTTTGTATCTTGTTTCAAAACGATTTTATGGTCATCAGTAAATCTTAGTAT
Source organism: Limulus polyphemus (assembly GCF_000517525.1). Taxonomy (NCBI): domain Eukaryota; kingdom Metazoa; phylum Arthropoda; class Merostomata; order Xiphosura; family Limulidae; genus Limulus; species Limulus polyphemus. The sequence goes on from NW_013665755.1 coordinate 331,951, forward strand.
TAATGCACTATCTTTAATATTCATGTTAACACTTTATTTTCCAGGTATCACTTACCACACTACCCAAATGAATAAGCATTTTGCAGAAATACTAGCCAGTTAATTAAAATAATAAGATAAATTGCTTCTTGTTACACAAAATTAAATTTCAATTGACGTAATCTAGTGGATAGAGTTCTCGGCCTGTGAATAAAAGGATTTGTGGTTCTTGCCCCGTTTCCACAAAACGTGCTCTGCACTTTAGAGCCATGGCTGCACTGTAAAAGTGACAGTCACATCCCACTATTCGGTTAGTGGTGGGTACTATTGACCTGGTTGATTTTGGCTGAGTAGTCTGGAATACGACCTGAGACAGGTACAGTTTGGAGTTTGAAATTACCAAGTTAGTACTAACTCTTCGATTATCCCGTTATTAACGGGATCAGTCTTACCTGAAAGAACCACACTGATATACGTAGTTTAGCTATGTGTAGCTTTGCTTGTTTGTTTGAATTTCGCGCAAAGCTACACGAGGGCTATCTGC